>NW_010547010.1:48952-122860 GCF_000687285.1 Phaethon lepturus
AGAATGGCTGTAACTGAAGCTGGGAAAAGCAGAATTTCCTGTTTTAAGAAAAGGGACAAGCAACTTCGGGATCTTGTCAGGGTCTTGTGGAAGTGTTCACTCTAAAGCTTTTTTGAATATTCCTTCATTCTCTGCACCAACCTGTAACTCTGAAGATTAATTCATGACAGAAACCTTTTAAAACCAATACAGATATAGTGTAAATGTGTCTGGAACGTTACAAGCTTGTTTCTGTGTTGGATGGAAATTTTTTTTTGTAAGACAGAATTTTCATTTTAAAATCACTTTGAACATCTGGCTTATTTATTGCTTTCTTTATTTCCACATTAGCCACAATCCCCACCCCTAACCCCTACTAGTTTATACACATCCAGTACTCCTAATGGGTCCCAGTATCCCATATTCTCCATTGAACCAGTGCATTATTGCATGAGTGACATAAAAACAGGGAAGCCCAGAATTCCTTCTTTCAGAAGCCTCAAAAGAGGGGTAAGTTTGATAACAGTTGAAATGCATGATGGACTATGAACAGTGTGTTTGTGATGTGGCTTTTCTAATGCTCTTCACCCTCATTATAAGGCTTACTTTGTTAAAAGTACCACTTCAGCTATAAGGTCACTGTTAGGATACTTTGCTTCATATTATACAGAAGTTACCAACAGGTTAAAAATAAAATAAAATAGAAATACTCTTTATTGCGTTCCAAATACTTGTGCCTAAAAGAAAGGTGTTATAAAGAGGGTGCTCAGCATGTGTTTGATACCTTTCTTCATCGTTGTTCACATTCACAAATGTTTTCCTACCACCATGTAACATAGTTTTGCAGTAATTTATCATTGGGTATGTAGTCACCACAAAAAACATCTGACAGCTCAGATGTCTTATTTGCTGACTTTTAATTGAAATAATAGTAGTTGATTACAAGACACTGAACTAAGAGGGGAGAAATTTCATTTCTTTTGTACATCAAATGCTTGCAGATTTTGAAACGTAAAAATTTTAATGCATTTTCTGATGAATAAATTGTTCTTGTTTGTCCAAGGTTCTTTTGGGTAGAGTTATTGAAAAATTACTACCAAATGCCACCTTCTAAGATATATCAATTAATTACTAATTTACAGTGGCATATTCTGCAAATAGAATCTGTTTGGAAGACAATAAAAGGGAAATGTTAAGTGGTTTCTTAGCAATATTTATAGTACTAGTGATAAATGTACTGGCACTTTCCTGTTATGTCAGCAAAACATAGGCTGCGCAGTTTATGTTGTTTTATGGTATTTATTGGTCCAAATAATAAGATAATTGGATGCACTTGATATATGTATTTCATGATTTTCTGATTTGTGAGAACATTGTCTTGCTGCCTCATGTGCATCAAGAATGGTTGACTACTGTTGACATAATGTGGAGCTCAAAGTACAACAATGTTGTATTGCAGTAAATGATTTAGAGGCTCTCTTGCTGTCATTCTGATAATGAGTTACACTTAAAGCTTAATTTCTTTTAAGTCATGTTGTGGCATCTTATTTCAGGCCCCCAGATATCTTGGAAATGCCCTTTCTACTCCTACCATTTTTGAGGAAATTCTTGCGGTCCTCTAAGTATTTATGGGGGACAGTTTCTCCCACTTATAAGTTGTTCTGGTCATGAAGATAATGTTCCTTTTCTAGTACTCTCTGAGGAACTAACTGGATCAGATAGTTGTTGAAATGGCACAGGTCTTGACTACACCTCCTTTTTGTTCATCGCCAAATGTATTGACGCCTGGCTCACAAATCAACACCCTGTAATATCAGTTCTGAAACCTCTTACTGAAGCAAAAGATCATCTCCTAACAACTACAGAATGCTACCATTAGTCAATGAAACCTATTTTTATTTATTTTTTTTATTCTTACAATTCATTGTTCATGTTGTAGAAGCGAATGAACTTAATATAAAATAGCATTCTGTAAAATTAGCAAGGATCACTGGTATCCTACAAATCTGGATTAACTCAAATAACCCACAATATCAAATAGTTAATCTTTGTAAATCTTCAGGATGAACATTTAATTCTTACATATTTTGAAATTCCTTGCAAGCATATTAACACATCCCATTACCACATATTCAGTGCCTTTTCAACTTAAATGTATACAATAATTCGAATAGATTTGTTTTTTTCTCATTGATCAGTCTTATCTTTCTATCTTGATTCACGGCTTAATAGTTGCTAGTACATGATGCTGTTTTCCATGGTTTTGTCCCTGGAAAATGATGTCCAAGTGGTCACTGACATGCAGAACTGCCAAATGGTATTTAATTTGCTGCTTCTTCTACTGAGATGTATCCATGGGTTGGCACAGATCAGCCAGTAAGCACACTGGTTATTTTGTTTAATGTGCCCTGTACAACCCTGTACTCAAGGCATTGGAGATCACAAAACCAGACTGCTCTCATTCTGTGCTTCATGCATTGGAGTTTCCTAACGTGTTGTATAGCAAAAGCAGCAAAAGCAGCAAGTAGCTGTAGAATAGGTTATTGAAAAAAGTCTTTTAAGTGTAAGCAAGTGTATCATGCTCGATTAGTACTGCTATTACGTGCTGCTTATTAGTCTTGGAAATCTTAACATTTCCAGATAGTGTTAGTGCTTATGAGAGGTCTTTGCACAATGCCACTTGATACAAAAATAGTTGCATCATCAACAGTGATACATACACCTTGCTTGTGTTTTCTTGGAAGACTCTTTCGAAAGGGAACAAGAAGTTTATTCTAGAGCCATTTTACATCTTTGGACTTCATTGAGGTTTCTACCAAAGTATCATTTGTGAAGGTGCTTTACTTTCCTCATAGAAATTCTGATTTTGTGTGTGTGCCCCAGTCAACAGCCTTCACAATTGCTGATGGTAATCAGTGATGTTGGAGATACGCAAGTTGCTTGGTGTTTCTCTGGAAAGCGTTATCCAAAGTCATTGAAAGCATGGTAGATCTTCAAAATGCTGTGAATGTTAAACCCAAGATACGACTCCTGGCACCCCATGTTTTATTTGCTTCCTCTAAGCAATGACCCAAGTGCTGCTTTCAGAAAGTAAAATTACTAACTCCTAAACTTGAAAAAGATCTTTGTGTATTGCAGTTTTACTGTGACAATAAAGTAAATACATTGTAAAAAAAAAAATTTGTAAAAGTGATGGTAGTGGATTGTTATTTGCATAGGGCTGACCAGTCCTTCATCATCATCAAATTCTGCTATTTTGTGGAATGTTGGCTGTGTGTTTGTTTCTTCTCCTACAATAGAAGTTCTTTAGCATATTATTCAAAACACTAAAAGTCAAAAGTAGCTTAATGGAGTTGTATATTAGAATTTCATAAGTTAAACTACCCATGAGCACCTAGAAGTTTTTTAATCAGTAATTCTTAAAGCAGCAGTGCATTTCTGATTGTTGTATTTTGTTTTTCTTGTGCTCATAGCAAAATGTATTTTTAATAACTTATAATTTTAATCATTAAGTAATATTTTAAAGATACATTTTTAGGCATTAATGATTTTTGCAACTGGTCATTGCATATGAATAATTTCACGTTTCTTTCTGTTTTCAAATGAACTGTGCAGTGGTCGGTGAAGATGGTAAGCCCGTGTGCTGATCTGTCTGCTGTACTTCTGCTAAGATAGCATGAAAGTAATCTTTTGAAAGTGTTTCCATGTCATAACTGCTTTAAGTCAGGTGCTGAAACACATCTTCAGATTCTCCACTCATATACACAGTCTTCTTAATCATCCATGCTTAATGTTAGATTATTAGACTTGTGATCTGGCTGCAACTAAATCTGTGGTTTTGGAATTTTAGGGTCGACCAGTATTCACAAGTTGGTCATGATTGGAAATACTTGGTGATTTCTCTTTGTCAGGAAAATTGTTAAAGCAGCATAAAATAGGTACATGAAAGATTACAAAACTTGTGCAAAAGAGAAGTACTGAATAGTGCAAAATTCACTCCTTTGAATTTAACCAAAAAATTGCAGGAGAGATGATCCTCTATGCTTAGGAATATTATAAAGCTATTCTATTAAATCAAAACCACACCTCAGTCAATATCGTTGTTTTGCAGAGTAAATCAGTAAAAATTCACTAAAAGACCTCTGTTCTTCTGACTATTGCTATAGAATACTCTGTTTTTAACTGACCTATAAAGAAGAATGATACAGAGGATGTGATTGTCTTTTTGTTTCTTTGTAATGTGTAAAAGCACCTAAAAGGGTTATAATGATTTTTTTTTTTTTTGTCCTCCAGAAAGAAACACTTCTGCTTTATTTTGGAAACATCATATCTTGATTTCCTTCTTTTTATGGTGTCTTGTATTCCCTTAAAAAGCAGTGAGATGATGATTTTGCAAGTGCCAAAGAACCAAGAAGTTGAAGGGCAAGGGGCAAGAAGATCTTAAGAAGGGGGTATTAGAAACTTGGCACCTGAGCCTAAAGCTGCTTGTGTCAGAATCTTGACGGTCAAGTTTCTGTCAAGTTGCCTCGTGGCAAAAGAGATGCTGTCCGGTTCGGTTCGCCTCCATGGAGGGTTAATATAATGGAAAGTGGGTTTCTTGTGCTAAAACCAACCTTCTTAGGCAACCAGGACACAACAGTTACGGTATTAACTGTACTGTATTTCCCCCTTGACTTAACGCTGTTGGTGGGAAGTTTCCACAAGAAACTCACAAGATATGTAAAAATCTCTTCGCATGCTTTTCACATCCAAGCCCTTCCATCCTGTTTATAATCTTGGCACAAATTTGCAGGTTTGAGCTCATAACAATAGGTGGGGTTAAGTTAAAAAAAAAAAAAAGTTTGGAAAGTAGGAGGTATTTTCCCTTCCCTGAAACATTACTTTTTATAATGAAAAAGGTGACTTGGAATATTTGATGTTATAAAGGCTTTTTCTGTGGCCTATGAAGAAGATTTACTTGAGGCAAAATGCATCAGAACTCTGTAAGTTTTAATACGTTTGCTAGCAAGATTGCTGAACTTCTGGAAAGGAATTATAATAGTACTTTGCAATGAAGGTCCAAAATACAGTATTTTTCTTTTGATAGCATCCAAATTGCCATAGAACCCACACTCAAGAGAAAGAATCAATTATGTACATGTTTTTATTACAGACATATCTTAGATTTTTCGTTCTGACTGAAACGACTCTGTAGTAATTAATTCTGTCCTTTCTAAATCTGCTTTAAGTGCAGTGGCTGTAATGGGAGGTACATGGCCAGCTTTTCAGAAAAATAATTAAGTCTCCAAATTTTGAATTACACTTGTGAGCCAACTGTTACAGAAGGCAGAAAGAACCTTGAAAGAATGACTATGATCTGGCAGCAAGAATGTGCACTTATTCTGTTGCGGTCTTTTATAGAGTTGTGTGTCAAACAGAGTTTTTAAGAAGGTCCATCCTGCTTCCAGCGAACGCTGTCCGTGTGTGGGTATGTCAGTCAGCTGTCCAGATACATGTGTGTTACTTAGTTTAATGGCATTTCTGCTTGCAGGGCCCTGCACTAGAAGACTTCAGCCATCTCCCTCCAGAACAAAGACGCAAGAAACTGCAACAGAGAATTGATGAACTTAACCGAGAACTACAGAAGGAAACAGACCAAAAGTGAGTGCAGTTTTCTGAGTTTTGTCATGCTTCTCTCTATGTCTACTTCTTTTGAAGTCCTCTACCTAAGCCAACAGTGCTCAGAAGCTAGTAGAGAATATACTAGTCCAGGCTTTTACAAAGTATTTTTTTAGTTCATGATGTGTTATGTGTAGGTGGTGTTAGCATTGCTTTCTTCTGCTTTACTGTAATACACATTTTGTTCCTAACATTGCATAAGAAATGTTGGATCTAAAAGCATGCATTAAAAAAAAACCAAAACAAAATCAATGCATGGGTCTGTTGAGCAAGAGAGCTGCAACTTAGTGCATTAAGAAAAGAATGTTATTAATATTTAGGAAATTGTCTATAACAAACAATATGGGAAACAGTATTGAGACTGGAGAGAGAGGAGTCGACAGTTGGAATCCTTGTGTGCTCGTGCACAACACGAGGAAGGCAAAGTGATAAGATTACAGAATGGGGAAAGGATTTAGGTGTGGTGCGGGGAGCAGTAGTCCCTCTTGTCTGTGCTTAATGTCCAGTCATGGGTCAGGATCTCCTACACATAAAGTACTGATGTATGTAACTTTTATAATTATTGTGGGTTTTGTATGTTTTTAGAGATGCTCTCATCAAGATGAAGGATGTTTATGAAAAAAATCCCCAGATGGGTGATCCTGGCAGTTTGCAACCAAAATTAACTGAGACTATGAGCAACATGGACCGTCTTCGGATGGAAATACACAAGAATGAGGTTAGACTCTAAAACAATTCCTTGGAAAATGTAAATGAGTGGTAAAATTGTAGTTTGCCTTACGGTTTATAAAGAGAACACCCAGAAAAACTGCTTTTAAGCTAATTTAAGCTAATGCTTCTGATACAATCTTTTTGTTTGTAGGGTGCCATATTTTCAAGTACCTTGATCTAGCTAGAACAAGGGTGTACATTTTTAATAATGTAAATGGTTTAGAAGTTAATCACTTATTCTGGAATTCATATGTGACTAGACATCATTTTGTTCCTTAAGACTAGTATGGAGCATAGGCTAAGCATGAGGAATAGATTCATGCTTCATGTGAAGTAATTCTGAGACTTGTGGATGCTGTCTGTGTGGCTGCGTACTGCCAGGTATACTGTATGCAGTTAGGCGCATTTGTTAAATGGGCTTGGTGGTTTAGAATCAAGTTTTCTTTTGACACCAATATTTGTCTTTTTTCCCCAAGGCCTGGCTCTCTGAAGTCGAAGGTAAAGTAGCAGCCAGAAGTGACCGGCGGCACAGCAGTGATATCAACCACCTTGTAACACAGGGCAGAGAGAGGTGACTATTCTATCTCTACTGCTTTTATACCTTATGCTAGAATCAGTACATCTCTTTGATAGTTAACAGCAGGTGATGGCTGTTACTTATCCTCTGAAAGTTTATGTCCTTCTAAAGGAAAATCTTACTGGTTCTGAATTTTAGAGGTCACTTCATGTCATTCTGGAACATAAAAAACACAGTGAGTCTCACTGAAACACCCACTCATTAAATAGCAGTGCCTTTTGCAGCTATCTTATTCCATTGCGTAAAGCTTACCAGTTTTCCATGTTCTGTAGAGACAGGCATGTCAAATTTATGTTTGTTTTTGTAGCAGGATTCAGTCCAAGCCTTTGTTAGATCAGTATTTTCAGAAAATCACCTCCAGCAGTAAATGTAAGAACTGTTAACAGGCATTCCCAGAGCGATATCCATGGCCCGCTCTGTGACGCACCTACATTCTGAGTTTTAGAGCTAAGAAAGAACTCGCTCTCCAGAGTCCTCATGCTCCAGTCATTGCATTACAGCCCTGAAGGGAGTTACACGGATGATGCGAATCAGGAAGTTCGAGGCCCACCACAGCAACATGCACATCCAAATGAGTTTGATGATGAGTTTGAAGATGATGATCCATTACCAGCTATAGGACATTGCAAGGCAATATATCCATTTGATGGTAAGGTTAACAATATGCACTATGATTCCTTGACTGTAAAGCATGGATTATTTGTTATAGAGAAGACAAGTAAAATGATTTAAATTAACTGTATGAGCAACAACTTGCTTATAAGATCAGTGGAAATATTTTATAAATTACTTTAGTCTGAGCAGTACTTTTGTGCTGGTTTAAAATAAATATTAGCACAGCTGTTGGCAAATACTCAAATTGGCCAAATTGGACTAGGTTTTTGTCTGTAAGCCTGTTTGACCATATGTTCTCTTGCACAGATTTTTGGTTCTTCCTGTTTATATATAATCTGGAAACTATGTCCTGGGAAAAAGAGGACTTGAAATTCTGTCTGAACATTGAGACTTCTTTGCCTCTTGTTTTTCCCAGGTCATAATGAAGGCACTCTAGCAATGAAAGAAGGGGAGATTTTGTACATAATTGAGGAGGACAAAGGAGATGGGTGGACAAGAGCTCGAAGACATAATGGAGAGGAAGGCTATGTGCCAACATCATATATAGATGTAACGCTAGAGAAAAACAGCAAAGGTGCAGTAACCTATATCTAACAGTAAACTGGCAGCTTTCAGTTGTACATTCGCCAGGGAAAATAGTGGAAAAATAGTAAGTTACATGGGTTCATTGAAAGCATTAGAGTATCATAAGTCAGCAATGGTCTGCTGTTCACAATCTGAGTTTGCTGCAAGTTTTTTTTCAGAGATGACCGCATTCAGTTATGCATCTTACACTGGTCTGTAATTTTGACCAATGTCTTCTGCTTTAACTGATTTAGTGTTTCTGCTTTACAAAGCGCTAAATCCACTTCAGCTATTAAACTGAAAAAGACCCGGATTCCTCCTTGTTCTATAGAATACTTTGTTTTTATAGAGAACTGAAAAATTACTTAGTTTTAAAGATCTCTAAGATACACTGTTCCCACTTTTATGACAAACTATATGCTTAAAACAGAGGGTTTTTTTCCTCTAATAACTAACTAACTGAACTCAGTTACTGAAAATTATTAATTTCCTTCCTTAGAAAATACTTGGCAGCTTTCACTTCTTAAACAGGAAGATGTTTTCTGATTCTGAAAGCTCAACAAAAATACTCAGGAAAAAACATTATGATTAAGAAGGACAGAAAGTCCACTGACCTGCCTCTCTCCTTCCTTTTCAGTACTTGTAACATAGAAAGTTGTGTGTTGGACACAACTTCATTGTTTTAACTCTAGATACCTTGAACAGACGAAAAAGAGACTACATGTAATGCTTGATGTCTTACTGAAACCTCTCTCTGCTCCTGAAAAGGGAATGATTTTATATTCTTAATCTGTGCCTGTAAGCTGTCTTTGAATTGCATCGTGTTTAGTTTGAAATCAAGGTCTTAAATGGACAGTAATTCCCCTCACTGTTAAATCACTGAGGATTGGAAACTGCATTGCACTACTTGATTACTGGGGGGGGGAAGAAAACTAATTAAAAGGTGTGGCTCGTATTTCTAATGAGAGTTTGTGGAATTAAGTACAAGGCTAAAGCATAGCCACTGAGACTGGCCTGTTAGAACTGAGCACGCTTCTCTGTCTTCTAAAGGCCTTCAGTAACTTTGTTCTTTTCTTTTTCCTCTTGGACTGCAGGTTCCTGAAGCGGGTTTCTGAGAAAATGGGCGAGATCTTGAAGGAGGTTACATGCAGCTGCTGGGGGGGCGGGGGGTGGGGGTACTAGACTGGGAGGCCCAAGGGGAAAAGCTAGTTGCATGAATGCATGCAGACATACATTTAGTCACTAACATCTTAGCATCTCCATACATAGGTAAGGATATATTACAAATTCTTCAATTTGTGCAGGAAAATAAGAGTTCTGTTACCAGAGTAAAAAGGCTACTGCTCCTAAAATTGCTTTATTTTTCATTGTCCTAGGTTGTCCTAGATGCACAAACTATATTTCAGCTTGTGCTATGTTTTGGTTATCTCAATTACGCTCTTTTCCAACTCATTTTAATTGGCAGTCACTTAGAACCATATGTCAGTTGTCAGTCTGCCTGTGCCACCTCCATGCTCGCCGTTAACCTCCTCCTGCATGCCTAGGACAGTCAGGCATGTCTGCATAACACTTTGCCATCATTGCTTGTCTTATTTTGTAACAAAACATTTTGTTTAAATATCTATCTTATCTTCAGCACTAGAGTTTCATCCCAGTATCCATGTATGCTGCTATAACTGTACCACTGCAACCATCAGTACATTCCAGTTTTTGGCATAACTGATAAAGAGACCATAATGTATTTGTGTTGATTTGGGGAAGTAATACGTCTCAGCTCTAGCCTACAATGCAATCAAGAGAAGCTCCTAGAACCGTGGTCCATCTTCAGCACTCCAGTAGCCTCTTGTGAGCACTGAAAAACTGGAACAGCCCCAGAGAGATTCACCACTGCAAGCTAATGACTGTTTTCGGAAGTCAACCACTTGCCATTCAAATGCTGCCTTAAACTATAGAGTGCCTAAATCTGTTATTTGCCAACACTACCACTTACAGTATCCCACAAAGGGCTTTGCGTCTCAGCTCTTTTCACAGTGCTGCAGCTGCTGAGGTAGCCACGGTAGGTGTTTTCTAGAGCTCTACTTTACTGGATACATGGTGCATCATGAATTTTATACATTGAAATGTGTATCTCTTAATTTGACTTTAATATTTTTTAAAATATTTTTATGGAAACTGTCTTTTAGTTTTTCACTATGAAGTTCCAACTTTAATTACTGCAGTGCTAGTCCATTTCCAGGTGATGCTTCATTGTATGGACCAGTTGAAATTTGAGTGATACTTCGTAATGATCTATGTGCACTTTTACTTGTAAACAATTGAAATTTGGATATGTTTATACGTGTAAATATAGTTGTCTGCAGTGCCCCTATTGCTAATGTTGTCTTGCCTCCCATTTGTGGTTCTATTAATACATCCATCATATCTGATTTGTTAGGGTGATAAGAATTAGACTAGAGATATTGGAGGGAGGGGTAATTGTATCAAAGCAAGCTTGTCAACCCAGCCACCTGCTGTTTGGGGAAATAATAATCAAAACATCCTGGGTTTGGGGGTCTGAAGCAATATTTGGATGCAGCAGTGCTGGATTCTTTTTAATTAATTTCAGTGTTATTAGGAACTGTACTACCAGTAAAGCTGAATTTGAGTGACTTGTGTAGAGGTTTATTCCTTTTGTTATGTATACCACTATTACACAGCTTGGCCTAGTGTATTATTATGGGGGCTATTAAACTCTAAAGTTTAGATTTTTGGAGCTTGTATACAGGGTTATTTATATAATAATGTGACATTACTCAATACTGACAAAACTACTTAGGTAGTTTTTTGGGTTTGGGGTTTGTTTTGTTTTTTAAATCTAGTGCTTTTTTATTTTAAAGTTAGAGAAAAGGAAGAAATGTGATCTGTGTATTTTCTGCTAAAGGGCCTGTGGTTTGCCTGGCTAACAGCCTTGCAGGTCAGTAATAACACTTCCTGGTAAAGGACTAAATGTTCTTTTCACGCTACTGTTTGTTTTTCTAAAACCAGGATTTGCTTCCTTTGGAGGCAAGTTGCTTTCACAAGGGATAGTGCAACTTGTATGAGGGTTATTAAACATAGGAAAAAAACGTTTGTACTTGCACAGCTAGTTATAAATCACTTATTCTAAAATTCTGAATGTGAGTTGTCTTAAAGAATCTTCCATTTTCCAGTACTTCTTAATCCTTTTTTGTGCACATGTTGATTTCCTAAATGTTAAATGCTTTGTTTAAAAACAGTGTTCTCTGTTGAGAATATTTTCATGGAATAAAAAAATCTTTTCATGGTCTATGTAATTAGCTTCCCCGTTTTGTCTTCTGTTAAGATTGACAGGGACCCTTTCAGCATCACCTCTTGTTACAGTGGTAGAACTGCTGATACAGATAACACCATTTTGGTGTTGGTTCTGTTGTTAGCCTACCCGAATGCTTTCAAAGGCTGCAAGTAACATCTCCAGAAACAGACTTACTGCAGCTCTAACCAGAGTTCTTGCTTAAATATTTATACAATTTCCGAGGATGATGCTTATATACCAAGTCTGTATGTGACAAAGTGGCATTTGCTGCTAAAGCACTCTTTAGATAAACACCATGCATGCTCATTTCCTATGAAAAGTGCTAACAGCTAATGCTTTGCCTTCATCCAAGGAGGAAAAAAAAAAACCACCACCACCACTACTTACCGAAGTGATTCACCTCAGTAAATGAAGCAAGTTTTAATATATTACATACACCCACATTTACTCATATCTGAAAGTATTTTAATTATCTGGATTGTTTGTTCTTGCCATTTCATCATTCATTCCTGGCAGCATAGCTGTTGTGCAGGCTCCAGCAAAAGACAAAGTGAAGTACTACAGATGCTGTCTGGAAAAAACCACAAAAGTTGTCCCAACACATACATAACTAATTAATTTTCTAACTTTCATAGGTGCAGTGATATTTGAGCCTTCTGTTGTGGTCACAGATAAAGGATCGTTTCTGCAACCTGCAAATATGCAAATTATTTTGCGTAAAGATACACTTCGATTCATAATTCTATGTACAGTGTTTTATATTCATTAAGGGAATATAATACAACGGATTTTTTGCAATATCACATACTTAATCTATCATTTTATTTACACCATTTGCTTCATTTTAATATTAAGATGCCAATGTCCTTACCCCTAGGCGTTATCAAAGCATTGCAACTCTGGGGAAGTACAGAAAGCCGTAAGACTATCTTACAGGGATAAGATAAAAGGGATCATTAAATGACTTAGCGACACAGTAAATAAATAATTTGTTTAGAAATCAGTAGTTTTAAAACAAGTGTGCATTGTGCAGTTAAAAGTTCTAAACGTCTTGTGAAACGCAAGAAGTTTGTGCAGTATCAAATTGCTAAAAGAAAGCTAAAGTTATTTCAAGTATATAATTTAAATGGTATTTACAGAGTCTTATATACTTAATTGTTCCACCTGCTTCACTGGAGGAGGTTCCAGTTTTCGGGAAAGTGCAGTTAAAATCTGGCTGAATTTCTCATATCTTTCATTTTGATTAACTTGTGCTCCTTTGCTGCCCCAGAGCAATCTCATTTGAAATTCTGTCTTGAAGATTTCACTCATCTCTTCATCTGGCTGGAAACCTAATAAGTAAAAAGAATCCCACAATATCAGCATCAGGCAGGTTTTCTATTGAGAAGAAAGGGCTTTTAAACTGTATTTCCTCCAAATAAGATAAGCTTTAGTGTGCTGGGTTCCTTTTGCACAAGGATTTTAACAAGCTAGTAAAACACTGAAAATCTTTCCATCTGTGACATTCTAGTAGCACACAAATGGCTGTAGGGACACTGGGACCGGCTATCCTTTGGCTCAATTCTAATGGTCTAGAATCATCATTATAGCCTGACCTTATATCTAATCACTGATGTATGCATGCTGCCTGCAGAAATACTTAAATTTCTCTCCCCTCAACTTGCACTGCGAATTTAAAGTTACATTATTAACATGTTGCTGCTTTCCAGCTGCAAGCGATCAAGACCTCGGTGCTGCGTCAAAGAGTCTTACTATGATGGGTGGTGTTTTAGTTGCAAAAATCAGAGTAGGAATTTTAAATTGTACAGAATACAGGAAGTTATCCTCAGTCCTTACCGCTATTCAGTGGCTAGAAGGGTCAGCACATGAAGTCATGAGAACTTAAGAGTATGTAGCAAAAATGTATGCTCTATTGCCTACTGGAGAGCTGTAGCAATGAATAATTTACTGTCCACTTTTAAACAATATGGACATTGTCCTCAGACTTGAGTTTCCTGCAAGACATTTGCTACTGTCTCGGCTCCCATGAAAGAGGAGAAGAATTTCTTGCACTGACTTTTAGTGGCACTAGGCAGAGACCTTACTCTTCAGACATAACCCACACAGTCTGCAGCAGTTTCTCCTACTGGTGCTCCCTACCTTCCAGCATCCGTTCTGCAGTCAAGCTGTACATTTCTGCATTCCGTGCTATCTGACGAGCTGTGGCCAAGTGCTTGAGCATTATTTCGCAGCTTTGGTCACTGCTTTCCCACAGGTCGGTGCCTTCAAAAACAACAGCTTGTCGCTCCATCAAGGTCATGAGAGGCATCAGCAGCGGCACTGTTACGTTGTTCTGTGGAGCACTGACGGTCTCTGGAATAGAGAGTAATGAACAAATCACATCAGACATTATAAAACCTGGTACTGTAACTACAGTATTCTTTTCAAAGTTGGAAACTAGTTGTCTTCCATCTTTCAAATTCGCACCTTACCTCGGATACACCTGTCATACCAGTTTCCAGCAAACCGGTCGGGGGAGAAGGCCAAGACAAACCAGTGTTGGAGAACGGTATTTGTTAAAGAAAAAAGCTTTACTGGATTACTAGACGGGCACAGAGATTTTAAACGTATTTAAAGTCTGGCTCATTCCAATAAATTCTGTGGGGCTAAAAAGTTTTCCTTTCTCTTGGAGAAATGTTCAGAGAAGTGTTATCTCCACCTTGCACCCATTTGGAGACTAGAGCTGCAAAGAATCTGACGCAGGAGCGAGCACCTGATGTGATCGGAGGAATTATCTGACCCCTTCTTTGTATTTCAGGATTTGTCCTCTGATCCAATAGGCAAAGCAAATAAAAAGCAAAATCTGCCAGAATTAACTCTTCTCTCAGGAAGAAGGAGATTTTTTTTTCTGTCTTTGAGGCAAGACAATGCAGAGTGTCTCGGTTTCTGTTCCACAAAGAGTGAGTGTGGGTTGGGGCAGAATGTTATGTTCTGCATGGGTAGATGCACACAAGCACATACTGATGTTTGGCTGGCAGACTGTTTCCTTCTATTTCATTGTCTCATACTGCATTATTCAAGTTCACGTAAAATGTAGTCATTTTAACATATGATTCACAGCTATGGAAACAACAGCTGTCTCATCTCCTACACAGGAAATCAGCAGTGGGAGAGTTAAAAGGCTAAATAGAAACCAGTGTCGCCCATACTCACTGTTCCACTCATCTTGTCCTTCATGCAAAGCTTTGCTAAATGGCTTCAGCTGTTTTTCATACATAATGGCAGTCTGGGTGTAACGATGCCTTAGAGAGGTCCAGGTTTGTTCTAACCTAGTGACCTGTTCATGCAAAATAGAGAATACCCATTACTGACTCCATAACAATTCACAGCAAAAGTAGGCTGCTAGTGACAAAGTTTCTGTTCTGATGTTCTCTCTAATCTTGAAGAAATTGCTTAAATTAAATTTAATAAACCATAAAACAACTCCATGTTTTGGAACATAACGAGAAACAGATTCTTACCTGTGGCATTTCCAGTGCTTTCATAATGGCAGAAAATGCATACAAATCCCCCAGCCAGTCCTTCAGCTCCACTGCAACTTGGATGATCCTGTTTAATGTTGCTGCTCTATCGTCCAGATTTCCTGTGCAACCCAAGATATCCACAGCTATTCCTATTGCCATGGTATTGTGCCTGTAAGTGAAACAATTTATACTACTGGTTACAAATTATTACATTAGTAATACATTATGCTGTACATGCCTTCAGAGAAGATCAAGTCAAAGGTACATTTCAATATTGTGGTGTGCCCAGCAAACTTATTAACATCTTTGTATAATGCCATTATATAGAATATCTGTATGTTGGCTTTGAATTTGTGTTTTAATAAATTTAATAAATTTTCTTAAGATAGTACTACTATACAAAATTCTGCTCAAGCAATCAGTGAATGAACAGTTAATGGAAAAATTGCCCCAATTCCCTTTGTCCTCCACACTCAAATCCTGGCACCTTCCTCCTAAATTTCAGCAACCAGACTACTGAAATCTGAAGCAGAGAAGCAGAAAAGCTAGGTCAGGGATAGAAGACCCTAATTGTTCCCCCTTAACTTGTGCAGAGGCTACAGAAAAAGAGGTTACAGAAAGCATTGCTGGTCATTTTTTGTGTCACTAGATCCTCTACCCTTTTCCCCAGTTGCAGAAGGCTACTTACCTGCAGTCTCTTCCACAAACACATGTGCTCAGCTGTATTATAGGTGCCCTGAACTTCAGTTCACCTGAGCTCTTAAAGGAGAGCAGAGGGTGTTTAGCTCCAAGGACCCTGATTTCAATACAATTCCCCCTTCCCTGTATTACATGCATGGAGTTGCCCCATGACCTTAAGGAATGTTTCCTATGCAACAAGAAGTTACATGGCATCTCACTAAAGTATCTTCTGCACACATGAATTCAGAAAACCTGCAGGAGAGCATTCTTTGAGGAAATGTGGAGTACAATGTAGCAATGCTCTGATCTGGCCATCTGCCCTGGAAACAAATAACAAGAACATTTACCTTTCAATTAGGTCAAGGCGCAGTTGATGTCCATAAGGCAAGGTGATCAGTTCAAGACCAGAATTCACTCCCATAATCCTCCTCATCTCTTCAGAAACTTCTAGTATCCTCGCCACCTGTCAAATGCAAAAATTTGTGCATGAATTTTGAAACTTAACTTGCTTCCAAAAAAGCCCTAGCCACGCAGAAGTCCTCTAGGTGAGTGCAGGGCATATAGAGCTAAGTGCACAGCGTGCAATATTAGAATATAATCATCTAAGAAAAACTTAGTTAACGTATGCATATTCAGTGCCTTATACAAAAATACCAATAAAATATTTTTTTGCATGATTCAGCCATCAGAAAACGTTAAGAGGTGTGACCAAAATGCTTTATCAAACATCCATCCTCCACTTCCAGAAGGAGATTCATATAGAAGCGCCAGGAAATGTGGTGGTCTCTTGGCCTGATCCTTGTCAGGGTGTCACTTAAAGATGTACACATTTGCTTCACTACCTTCATTTTTAGAAAGGCAGCTGCTCAGAATGTTTTTGGATTACACCACAGGCTCCTCATTAGGATTAATTAGTAAAAGGACTTTAAGGAGGACACAATGTTGAGTGCCTAATGAAGTCAGTATGTGAAAGCCGACACCCTCACCAATTTGTCTTTCCTTTTTAAACATACAGTATTAGCTACTGGTTATATCAATAACAATTATATATGCTAATTACAAGTAAAACCACATTAGTATGATAATGTGAGATTGTCTGCTGGTTTAAGGCCTTTATGTTGACACATTTACCAACCAATCTGCCTGCTATTTTCTGATACACCCATCAGCAGGCTTTCTTGGTTATGAAAAGATGAAAGCAATCTGGGCCACATAACAAGCCTCACTGGTACGAGATACAGCTCTGTAGAGAAACCTGTTTCACTTCTAGAAATGCAGGAGTGATATGAAGCCCCTGGAGACACACTGATTGCTACTCCTTCATCACAAAAAGCCCTCTCAGGCATGCAAGTATCAGATATTTACTCCATCACTTACCATATGGGTGCTGCTTTCATTATTAGAAATGTCATTAGTCATTATTTAAAAGGCAAACTAAGCTACTGATGCCACACGAGGAGACCTGTGAACTTCACCCTTATCACAGATCTCAGTACAAAGCATTTATTCTGGCCCAACACACATGCCAATCTCATTGTATCATGCAGTACTTATCAGTGCAGTAGTATGCAACAAGTTACCAATGAATGACAGTCACTGGCTCTCAGCACTGCAAGATGAAGATAAAATAGTCTTCTCTACATGTCCCAGCTAGTTACTGCTCCTGCTCCAAAATACAAAAATCTCTTTCTGTAAAAATCGAGTGACTCTTAATTAATTGTACGGGCTCCCACACTTCCAGCAGGCCAGTTTCCTTGTCCCCATTCCAAAGCTCATAGGATTTAAAATAAGGAGACTAATAATGAGCTAATTAAATATAACATACCTATATAAAACCCCTTACTACTTCTCTAAGGCATGCATATGCTATACCTGCAAGCAACATACTCTTTAACAATATATTAAAAGACATTCTGGTTATTGTTATTAGGTTGAAGGAGGAAAAGGTGAATTTTGGAACTAAAATGTTAGAGAATGCTGTTACTACCCTTGGAATGATAGTAAAGCAGCCATGTTCTATCACTTCTGAAAAGACCAAGCAGTTGTGGAGCTGAGTTTTTCTGAGTGACCATGTCTGCATGAAGTCTCACATAGCAGCCGACACTGCTACTGAGGAGAGAAGCTGTGCTTGCTGTTGGCAGGAGCCCAAGAGCTGGCAGGCACTCACAGACACTCATCCCACTCCTGCTCCAGTGAACTGCCCCCTTCCCAGACTTAGGGTGTGAATCAGTGCAGCAGCACCAGGAGAGTGCTACAGACATGTTTGCTCTGGAGCACCACCATTCCCACTTCCTTTCTTGTCTGCAGTGGAGCTGCCCAATAAGTAGCCATGTGTGTTGCTTCTCAAGCAGCTCTTAAAAAAAAACCCCGAAGTCTGTGGCACTTGGTTCCTGTAGCTGCTCTGTCAGGTACAGCACTCAGTCATCCCAGCAAAGTGTTGCAGATTCAACTGCAGTTGCATTACTTTTATTACACAAAGTCATCATCTCATAAGGAGATGACTTCTCCTGTCTTTCCATATTTCTGATCCAATAGCTGATCTCCAAGTCCTGTCAGCTGAAAAAAGTCTACATTGTGAAAAATAGTTCTTTTCTGTTTTTACATCTTTCTAAACAATTCCACTAGCAATACAGTTCTCTCATAGGAGAGAAGTGCAGAAGTCCTGATACCACCTACAAGCTGTAAGACAGAGACTCAAAGATTAGAAGAACAGCTAGCTAGAACATCTTGTATTACAGCCAGCAGTATGGCAACCAGGTAATATCTGCCTACTGTTTGCACTTGCAAGCTAACTACTTCCTGTCACGAGTAGTTCTTTCCGTAGTGGTTTACAGCATAAATACCTCTTCCTCCAGTATAGAAGAAAGGCTGAATCATAGATATACAGCAGCTGATAGGAGATTAAAAAGATGTGTGGAACACTGAGAACCTGAGTCTAAAGTCAAGGATGGTGGGAGACCTTTAGTCCAATGGGTCTGTTAACACTGTTGTTCTGCAAATGGAAAAAAAAGCCCACCTTAAAAATTCCTGCAAGCAAGTCAATATATTTATTATATTAGCTGCAAATCTACCCATTAATCTTTTCAAATCAGTTCTTTAAAAAGTCTAAACTTGTACAATATAAAGTAAAATGCAAGAAATTTTTTTTTTTTTTTTTACCTTGCAGTCCATTCTAAGAATATGCTGTGCAATAATCTTTGGATTGTTGTTGGTGAAAAGCTCCTTAACTCTTCTTAACATTGATGTTTCCAATGGCTTGTTTTCAGGAGGAAGTAGTCTGGATACAAAATCATTCGGTTTAAAACTAGACACCGTCTCAAAAACAGGTGCAGAAAAGATGCTGTCTTCAGCCATCTCAGTTGAAGCTTCTAAAGGATCTTCAGAGTTCATTGTAGGGTCATCTTCCAGGATCAAATAGTTTGTTTCAGAGTTCCTGAATGAGTGTGTTCCCCTCTCATTTTGTGTCAGATGTTGCACATAACTATTTTTCTGACGTAAACGTTGCTTTGTTGCTGCAGGATCTCTAGAAGGGCTTAGTTCACAATAGTGTCCTTCTAAACTGTGGGTAGCCAAAGGAGAATCTGGGGGCTTCATCAGGGGTGCTTTGCTGGGTTTAGGTGGAGGCTTCGGACAGAGCTGACTGTCTGATCCTCTGAGAGCTTCCCCTACTTGTGACTCAGAGGTGACTTTTTGAGTAACTGTGGGGCTTAGAGAAGGTTCACTGCCTGTTCTAAATGCAGGAGAGCTTGGAGAGGAGTCTGCATCTGCTTCAGGTAATCGAGATGGATGTCTTGAACCTGCAGGGGAAAACAGTAATTTAGAAGGCCAAAACATATACAATTCCTGATGCCTATGCCAGGGTTCATCTCTTAATACTATTTCCTGAGGAAAATATTGCCAGATCACGTCAATTACTTGCTGACAAAAATGTATATGAAATTATATTTTGAGGAATGAGCTAGCCAGTAAATTCCATTCACTTGCTTGCTGATCCTCCCAAAATCCCAAATACACAGAACAGCTGCACTATAATATCATTCTGTGATAATGCTGACAATAATTCCAGTCCCTGCTGCATACATAGGCTATACTGTCAGAGCTGGATAGTTTCCATGGCTTGGAATAGGAGGTTTCTTTGTAACCTGATCTAAGCTATAAAAACAGAAGCTTCCAGCCACACCACTTAAAAGATGAGTCATTTCTGAGAATGACAAGTTTGAGATGAAAGAAAAGCTTCCTAAAGTCAAGCCTGAACCTGCAATAAGGTATGGAAGGAATGAATTTCAGGGATGCTAATGTTTTTGCTAAACAGTAGCTGATTTGAAGAGCCAGAGAAACTACACCTATATACTTCTGTGTATTTATGCCTTATCCTGTACTCCTTGCATATGCAGACCTTGGCATTCAATATAGGACCGAACATTGCTGTAGATACCAGCAAATGCACTGAGAGCTGCAGACTGGCAAAGTGGCCAGTTGCATCATGTGGGCTTTACTGCTTGTTTCCCCCTGGCTCTCAATTCATGCAGACAACAAAATCTGCAAATCACAGCCAGTCACCGCTCACAAGCAGCATGACACCAGAACTTGCTCAGAGGACCCCATGACAAAATGCACAGCGGTACTCCTCAGGTTAACTGTTACAGTACCAAAAGAAAAGCTTTTGCAGCCATGGATTGGAGTCTATCTATATTCAATTACAGATGGACAGAAATCTGTCTTATGAAGGTCTGTCCTCCCACTGTTAAACACAGGAGTGCACCCTTTTTATCAAAATACAGTCTCAGCATACAAATACTTAATATTGTCTTTAAGAATTCTTTCCACTGTAAATTTTAACAGCTACTGTATTCAAAACGACTAGCAGCCTTGGAAGTCAAACACTAGAAATTTGTTCACATGGGAATAGTGGCATCATTGCAAGCTTCCTTACACAGTATGTTAGTTCGGAAGCAATTGTTTTAAACCTCTGAAGAATCTGAGAAAGAAAAAGGCACAATCAACAACTGATCAAGTGGTGGTATACCTTGTATCACTGGAGGAAGATAATGAGAGTGGCCATGGAACCAGACAGCAGCAAAGGTGTTTAAAGGAATGAAAAGCAAAAGGGATGGAGCGGGGAGAGAGCTTGAGAGAGATGGGAGGACAGGACAGAACTGAGTACAAAAGCCATGGTAGTGCTTTTCTCCTGGTGAGGAACACTACCACTTCTGCACACTTTACCCTGAGAAAAAGCAGTTTCCATGAAACACCACTTCTACTTAATGGACTTCTGTCAGAATGACATGAGTGAAACAAGTCAGATCTCGTAAAGCATCAGTGAGAAAAGGTAATACTGTCAAAAAAGATATTAATGCCAACTGTGGCTATCATTTTTTTGTTGTGGAAGCCTGCCGAGTTGTGTGCTAAGGTACTTAACTAGCTGGTGCACTGTAAATAAAAAACCTGTTCCAATGACTTGAAGAGCAAACACTATGCTAACACAATTTACATTGGCCATTAAATATAACTGCATGTACAATACTCAGAACACTCAACAATCTCACTTTGGTCTGAAGTGTAATAGACCACCTGGCCACATACAGATTCTAAGTGTGAAACATTTAATTGCAAGACATACCTATTAGCAGATAGCTCTCTGACTGGTGAGCCTTCAGAGGGAATCTTTTCTCCAGAACATGATCCAAACTAGCTGGATGGCTACCACTTTTTTCTTTGTTTCTAGAGTAAACAAAAAAGCAAACAAAAACATATCAATATATCCAACACTCTTAACATACATACCTAACTGCCAGAACATATCATAACCAATGCAAGGATCATTAGCTTTCCACTTGGGCAGCTTCTAAGAATGAAAGGTACTTCATGCTGTTATGGTAACAATGAAATGGGCTATAATATGTGTGACCTGGCAGCATTTGTGAGAGTGTTTCTTTGAATATTGAGACTTCTTCATGGAACACTTGATTTGAACATTGAAATTAGGATCCATTATCCCACACTGGTATTTTTGTTGCAGAAGTCAAATATGGAAAGAAAGACTTCTCTAGAGCAGCCGCAAGGTTTTCTTTCAATCCTTTGTCTTATACTAGTCAAGATTTGCCAAATGACTGAAGAACAAGTTCCACCACTGTTGTGCTTCCAGAGTCTACATTTGCTCTCACTCTGTAGATTTCAAATTAATTATCCCTTCCCTCTCCGCAGTATGCATCAACTTGCAAATGGAGAACCAGAGACAAAGCCATCACCACCTTTAAGCAACTAATCCCTTTGTAACTGCCGACATGGATGTTGTTTCTCCAAAGATATTTTCAGAATCCGACTATTGCACTCACTTACCAGTCTGCTAGAATTACTTTCTTTTGCTCGGCTAATCAAAGGGCATTCAGGAAGCACTATTTTGCCACTATTGCAATGCAAATATCAGGGGTAAGAGCCTCCCCATAAATCTGGGGCATGCTCTGGGTCACATGATGAGTGGAGACTGTGTGCAGCCTTGCCACTTATATCATGGCTTCATTCATCCCCACTTATTTTACCTCCTTAACGTAGCTTAAATTTTCTAAAGATCAAGCCCCAGAACCACAAAGTAGTTAACATCATCTTAGCAACGTCAGGAAGTTTCAAAAATCCATCCCTAAAAAATCCTTTGCTAAAAATCAGCAAACCCTCAGGTACAGTCTTCCATTTAAAATCAGAGTGAAAATTCACATCACCTACAGCAGGAGTTGATAGAGTTACCTCATTTCCCTCCATAAGGACAGCAAAATTAAAGTACCTCAGAAGATTTCCTCTGGGCATGCTCTGCTCGGGGGATTGCATGCTGGACATACCAAGACTCAGCCTTTTTGCAGTTTCTGTTTTTCCTTCAGGGATACTTGTCTCTTTTTGTTGGACTGGAGTTACACCATACTTTTCTTCCAGACACCTGAGAGGCACAGTCCTGTTGATAGGCTGAAAAATAATTGCTCCGCTCTGCTTTGATACTGGTGTGCGATTCCCAACATAGTACCTAACTAAGCCGGGGATACTGTCAAAACTCTCAAGTTCAAACTGATACTGAACACGGCAGTAAGCTTCATTGAGTCTTAGAACTGTTCTGTTGATTTTAAAATGCTGAGAAGTATTTTTCCACTGGCAGGTAAGAACAAAGTTCCCAGGACTGGAGAGAGAATCCCTAATCAGAAAATCTCCATCTCTCTGAACTAGGCCTTCTGCCACCTTTAAGGAAAAAGAATTATACAAAAAAATACTTTCAGAATCAGAAAACAAGTAATCAAATACCACATCACAACAAAACATTCTTAAACATAGGACTTAATTTGGCTGCTCTGGGAGGACAGACAAAGCCAGAAATACAAAGCAAAACATGAAGTGTAGTAGAAGAATGATGTCTCCCAATTCTAAAATTAAGAGCTCATCCTACAGCAGGGATCTGGAGGGGCTTCTTGGAAAATGCCCAGCAGCCAGAAGCATGAGCCGCTTTTGCATATATATTTCTTCTGGTTTGCTAACAGAAAATAAGGCCTGAAGAGAAGGCCATGACTCAGGTTTTAGAGTTTAAAGCATCTGACTAGACAGTCACACTGAAGTTTAGAAGCCATTATGACAGGACCCCAGAAATTGTTCTTTCATTATTACCTTAAGTGACAGAAGCTTTCATTTTTATTCTTTGTGAATACTGCATAGGACTAGGAAGAGTCAGAGAAATCTTCTGTTTTGAGTTAGTCCTTTCATGTGATAAACTACGCATCTAACAGTTAATCTCAAGAGCAGTGTACGTGGCCGCTGAGCCTGGTCCCCTTGAGGTGAAGGGCAGCAGGCAGCTCACCGCTCTGGTGGGGCTGGGTACGCACAGGAGGCAGGCCCGCAGGGGGAGCTCCAGGTGCTCTGGGAACTTCAGTTCCGACCCAACGACAGTTTTAACATATTTTTAACCACGATTGTAAGGATCAAAATTAAGTTATTGCATAGACTTTATTGTGTTTTTTTTTCCCCTCCCTCAAATTCCAAGTGCAAGAAAGAAAATAAACAAGAATGTTTTAACTTTGGTTAAGAATACTGAACCAAATTAATGTCAGTGCGTCTGAATATGTGGGGATAGTATTCTCATATAAAGCTTAAATTCCATTTCCACCTTTATTCAGTGCCCACAAATCCTGAAATATCTATGTCTTCCACCACTGTCTGCCCTGAATCCTTCCTTAGCCTCATTTTATGCCAAGCTGTGATAAATACCATAGCTTTCACACAAATAAGCATTATGTTTTTACTAAATTAATGCAGATATCAGAGATGTGTATAGTACTTTAGTGCAATTCTGCTTGTCTAGAAAAGCTCAAAGCACATTTGGCAATGCAAAGACCACGTACCTGCCGAGGAATACGTCCATGGTACCAGGCATGGCTACGCAAGTCTTCACTACTTAGTTGCAGTTCTTCCTCTAACTCCTTCTTCAGTTTTTCCGGACTGTTGTCCATAACTTGCCTCTCCCTAGAAAACTGCAATAAAAGATTAAAAGCTTCAACTGTGCCAAGTTTAGTGATTAACGTTTTACCTGGGTTATAACTTCCATCACATGATCTGCAGCAGCCACTGGAATGCAGGTGCTGCTTTTAGCAGGCTGGCTTGGCTTCGCTCTCTAGTTTGTATTTGCAAAATCCGGCATTCGGTGAGATTACACATGATTGTTATGTGCTGCACAGAACAGAGCAAAATGTTCTGTCTGTACACCAAGCCAATAATGACACACCTACAAAGTCACTTCTCTTACTTCCTCTTCCCATTAAGGATTCTAACTATACCCCCAAAAATGGAGCTGGACCCAAATGCCCTGCTCCAATATTTTTCGTCCTGCTTAAACTTCTGTTTTAAGTTCAGATTCTTTCCCCTCCATCCCCTTTGAACCTATCCAATTAAGAACATTCCAAATGCATCAAGACAGGCTAACCCGGACATACACAGTTGGTCAATATTTCTGTTGCACTAAAGAAAAGTTTGGCAAAGTAAATTTTCAACCTTACTTTTTTGTAAAGGGCCTACTTTTAATGGTCATTTAATCTGCAGGTTCAAGATGTTCCTTTCTTAAGGGTAAAAAGCCCTTATTGCCCTTTAGCAACAAGAAAAGCAAAAAGCATGAGATCTGCTTAGACATATCTCCATCACCACTATACAACTACTGTAAGATTTTCTGAAATCTTCATCTCTTCTTGGCATACAGCTTCCATGCTGGACCAGTGCAGCTCATTAGTCCTTTTTTGTGGATGCAGTGTTGCTTACAAAGGTGCAGTGTCTTCTCTAGAGAGTTGTCATCTACTCTTTCATAAGGCACTCAGTGGAGGGAAGTTCTTTGGACTTCCTTAGATTCTCCAAGGGCTGGGGACTGCAGCCCATATTTACGGTTGCTGAGAGTTTCAAAAGCCTAAGATACCCAAGAGAAACAGGCTCATCGCAGGGAACATGTTCTACATTGAACAAAGAATCACAGTACACCCTCTCTTAAAGGAAAGTATATTTTAAAAAAGAGAGGGGGGCGAGATGGGTGCAGTCTCCCTCTTTCCCCAGTGCATTATGGATTTTTTTCCCCTAGCTCTGGATATGAGCCAAAGCTCACAGGTTCCCTTCACTGACATGCTGATGTAAATATGCAACACATGCATTATTTAAAAAGGAACTGGGAATGCTTGCCCACCAATCCTATTCTTCCCGTGAACACTGCTCTCTACAACGTTTTCTACTTCATCTTGAATACCCACAGCACCTAACCGTGGGAGCAGGTGGCATATATTTAGCACTTCTTTCAACAATCCTCCCTGCAATTTCAAGCAGATTGAATTACAACAGATTACTAGACAGCAGATTTTTGGTGGAATAATGCCAGAAGAGGCATCCTGCTGCCACGACTATTTAAATGTGCTGGGAGCCCAGAAAAATTCTGAGATAAATTCTCCTCTCTGCTTTTCTCAGAGAATACTAAGTCTTCTCTTAGACAAAAACAAATTAGCATAGTATCTTACACAGGAAGGCAACAGATAAGAACAGCCTCATAAAGAAATCCCTTTTCACCTCAGTTTTGCTTCTGTGAACCATAACAGGGTGGTATTTATCCATACAAATGTGGTTCAAAATGGACAAGAATTTTCAACAAGGTAGTAAATTCTGTGTGCTTTTGTACTGTCAAGGTATTTCACCAACTCCTCCCAAGCTTTACAAGAAAAAAAGTCAGTGCAGGAACAAACCATGCCACAAAAAAAGTTGTTCACTGCAAGGGCCCTTTCATAAAACCATGTACAACGTGAAGAGATTAAGTTACTGGGTGTAGAAAGAGTCGTAGACAAGGCTTGGTGAGGACTCAAGTCCAAAAGCATACCAAAGTATCAAAACATGGTCAAGTAAGGCCAAAAATCCCCCCCCTCTCCTCCAAAGCTCTGTGACCTATTAGACTAACATAGCTAAAGGACTAGTGGCACACATCTGCAACCTTTATTCCCCAACTCCAATGGCTGGGTACCCATTTAAAGCTGACTGGCATTGATTCCAGAATTAACAGTTAATTTGTTTCACTGCTCCATCTTACAGAATGATACCAAGTATTACAGCATTTACATAAACTGAAGGTAGAGTGAAGAGCACACAAATTGAGTGTAGAATTTTCAAGAGCACCTTTCCCCTGGCCACACAAGGAAGTGCCTGGAGAACTTTTCAAGTATCCCCTCCAATCTAAACAACAGTGTTCAGTTGTAATGGTAGACAAATCTCTTACATTCATAGCTGTGTATTTTGCTGACTTTCTGAAAGGAGCTACTACTTTTATGTGAACTGTATTTAAGTTTTTGAAGGATGCCTTTGACTGAATAGAGATCTTAAAAAAAACAAAACTACTGTACAAATTATTACTGTCATTCCAAAAGCATCTCACTGAGTCTCAGTGGTAGGCAATGCTACTCTTAAACGGAACAGACTATAGCATACAAATGCAATAACTGAATTTCCTTAGGAGAGCTAGATTCTTAGCCAACAAAAAGAACTACAGGTCTTTGTGTATGGACCAATTTGATCTATTGTACTGACACAAATTATCTTAAAAAAACAGGGCTGATCAAGTTACAGATACACACAAGTTACAAATACAGCAGAGAAAGCTAGAATTTCTTCTGGTTGTTAGATGGATTTTTCACTACTCGAATGAATGTAACAAGACACATATTGCACTTCTAGCAACACAACAAGAAAAACATTTAAGGAATCCAAACCAACTATATTGTTAACATTCATGATTATTGGTTTGTAAAGATCCCCTCCACCATGGTCTACCACACTGAGCACATTCTGATTGCCAGAGGTCAGACAGCTCCTGAGATGAAGCAAACATGCTTCAATAACCCTTATGCAACTTTGAACTTAGTGGAAGAACTCCTGTGGCTAGCACAAATCCCAAAATACACAGGGGGAAAACTGCCTAAGTAAGCAAGTTCAGTAACAGCATGTCTTCCTGGGCAGTTTTTTGTTGGCTGAGACTGATTTCTTATACAAGCTACACCCATTAAAGCAGAAGTGTGACCGATGAACTGTCTGGAGTCATACCAGCCTATGCCCTTCTATTCTAAACGATATACCCAAGGTCTCTGGTCCTGCAAGAATCTCTGCATACACTGAACTTCCCATCATGCAAGTAAGGGCTCAAAAATCATTCCAGGCACAGCCTACATTAAGCATGTTAGTCGGTAAATAAGGAAGAGTGTAAGCTTAGAACAGCATCATTAGCTATGTCAATGGACTTTCTTTTAAAAGAAAAGGTGGCCTATTCCACACAATGTGAAGCAGATACTTCAGTCTGATTTCCCCATAGCACCCAAAAGTTAACGGACAGTAATGGTATGCTGCAAATTTGCACTAACTTCATAGTGACAAACCTTCATTTAATAGTATGTCCTCAGTTTATGCCTTCATCTAAGACACTTTGTTGGCTCCTACCCAATGACAGAAAGAAACCTGAATTTAGACTTACAGTTAGATAAGGAAGTGGATGGTAAAAAGAAATTAAAAAAACATTAAGACAAAAATTAAGAACTTCAGTATGTTCTGCAACAAAACATGGTTGAAGCAACACAGGGAAGCTTGCAGTTTAAATTCTTTAAGATTTCCAGATAGTAACAACCCTGTCAAAAGATCGCTGGAAGATAAAAGCAAATCAAGTCACCAGAACTCTTTTCAAATACAGATGCTTTTTCTGACCTACAAAGAACTCACCGTAAGTATGTGCTTTCCAGAACTGTTTGTTCACATTTTAGTGACATTGTTTCCAGTCCTGGTGCTATTTTAAGATATTCCTGCCATGATAGGTTTTTGTAAACAGGTCTTTAAAATAAAAATACAAGACTATTTAGCAATACAATATTATCAATCTCCAGCAAAAGCCCTCAATCCTACTTACATACCTAATAGAAAACCTAGAGAGCCCTAAGAGTTCAGAAGGCAGGGGTGGAATTCCAGTCACTACAGTTATTTTAGTGTTTTTAGTAAATGCCATGCAATTTTATTATATTTCACCAAGAATTTCTATTTCAAGGCCATTAAACTAAAAGCAGACTGTGCTTACAGATGTAACAAGCTACCCTTGGTGTTACATATTATTTTACATTTTTTCAGGCAAATATTAATCTGCAATACCAAAAACTGGAAAATATCAAAGTTTAAGGAAGTAAAACATCAGAATATGTTCTTATTAATGATAAATTTAAAGAGGACTTGAGCTACCACACTATGCTGTACCTATAAAACCTATGAACACATTTTAACAGGAATTTCTCACAATACTCTGTCTGTGCATCCAAGGGGTTACTTTCATTTGA
The DNA here is from genome assembly GCF_000687285.1 of Phaethon lepturus. Lineage (NCBI taxonomy): Eukaryota > Metazoa > Chordata > Aves > Phaethontiformes > Phaethontidae > Phaethon > Phaethon lepturus. Next base: position 77,402 of record NW_010547010.1, read on the forward strand.
GTGTTTGCTACTCTCCAAAGGAAACTCACTATATCAAGCTCTTGTGTCAACCATCCTAGCTGAATTTATCACATTAGAATGATCTTTAACTGTGCTGAATAATCTACTGTATAAGTTTTGTGGTAAACAAAATACACAGTTATTTCAGTTGCCTGTTGGCAGTGGATTTTTTCTGCAGTTCATACCTGCAACAACTCCAGTGAAGTACACATACCAATGGAATATCAAAATAGCTGAGATGAGAATCACACAGGTTTCTATATATATACCCAAAGATGCATCTTGCGTCTTCTAGCTTTCATAGCTTACCTCAATTGTTATTAATTTACTTCTCTCTAAGATGATCAAGTGGGGTTTTTTTTTTGCTCAGGTTTTTTGTTTTTTAAACAGCTTGAATTATGAGGAAAGGACTTTTACTTTTTAGACACAGTTTAGAAATAGTCCAAAATCTGTCATGCTAGATCACCTCCTTGAGTTCTGATAATGCGTAATTTCCTATCACCTCTCTTTGCATCCTTCTGGCAAAGTATTATTTACTTAAAGCACAGCCAAGGACTGTTACAGGCACATGACTAAAGGTGGCCACATTTCCATTCAATCTCAATTTTTTCCTGGGACTTTGCACAGCTCTGCCAGATAATATTTAAATTAGCCCAACAGGCAGCCTTGGAACCATCTGATTCCCTGTTGCCTTGAAGGTTTAAAGAAAAAAAAAAAAGAGAGATAATTATTAGGGATAAATAAGAACAGCTCTGTGAAAACTGAAGTGTGATCCAACTGAGGAAGTCAGTCAAGCCAGTACCTTTCCTTTATTAAATGTACTGTATCTATCTAAACCACATCTATTACAGTTTTCTCCCCAATCCATCTTTTCTACAACACTGGAGGCCTGTTACATTTGCTTAAGTGCACCGTGAACTCTGAATTACAACTTTCCGATCTTGTAAAATCACTAGATTCTAGAGTCTCCAAATAAATGAGGAGAGGTAGGAGATACTTTGTGATTCAGCAAAAACTTAAATTTTGTGAGATTTGTATAGCTTTTAGCCAAGTGGATAATTTAACAGGAAGACCAATCAACCGAAAATGTGGAAGGTATGCTGGGGCAGGGACAGGAAATACCAAGAGGGAAGACAAAGATCTGAAATGAGAAAGAAGGGAGGGGACACACAGACATAGGACACTAAAAACATCTGGAAAAGTGAAAAATCAATGAAATCCTTCTACTTCTGATCCACTAGAGAGCACTCAACTTGTTCATACAGAAAATGAACATTTCATTGTCGAAGTTCCAACACTGGATTAAGATATACTTCACTGGCTGCAGAGATCCCTTAAGTCTCTAACCCTGTGCTCTTGTGATCCTGATCAGACGGCCTGTCTGGCACTGTGAGTAAAAGCATTTGAAAATATACAGTTACACCAATTTATAATATGTTTTACAGAATCACACAGAATCACTAGGTTGGAAAGGACCTTCAAGATCATCAAGTCCAACCATTAGTCCAGCGCCACCATGTCCCCTAAACCATGTCCTGAAGCGCCACATCCACACATTTCTTGAACACTTAAATTTCACTCTTAATTTCATTTATAATTTTACACTTTTAATTTACACTTTTAATAACATTTACACTTTTAATTTCATTTATAATGAGTACAATGAATTTCATTTCACTTACAACTCTACTAATTGGCCACCAAAACAGACAGACTTGCACTAGGCATTTAAAAGAATACCCATGTGGAACCACTCTCCAACTTTGAAAACATTCTTGTTGGTCTTTATTTTCTCCTGTACAAAAAAGCAGTATCACTGGCCAAGAACTTACAAAGTGACACGAACACAAAGAGTTATTTCTGAAATAGTTATTTCGAGAAAGAAATAATAGGAAAAAAGGGAGTTTCTAAATTCAGGAAACCGTTTTCTGATTAACTTGCACATTTTGAACTACAACTGTGGCAGTGTTCTTCACAGGGACAGTTTTCTCTAATCTTCCAGAGTGCTTAAAGCTCACAGAGGACTATAACAAGTGCTATGTTAAGTAATGGGAGGTACAAAATGGATTATAAAAGTCGCTTTGCACAGCTGACTGCCAACTTCTGCAGGATTTCATTTTTATTTTCTAGTGGCTTAATTGGTTGTTTGAGACAGAACAAATAATATATAAACCTTCACCATGGCCAAGATACGTGAGAGAAATCTTGAACTAATTAGAGATTAATACATACAGGAGAATGGCAATTCTGAAGACACGAGATTTATGTGTGCTTATTTAGGTAACACATGACACCTTTTGAGGTTACTCATGAAAAGATAACAAATCACTATGAAAAATTCCATCATGACTGTGACGGGCCTTTAAAATCAAATCAAACTCCACCATGTGCTTATTTGTAGTCTGCCACTATGAACAACATAACCTGCCTGACATTGACAGAAAAGTGGCCATTTTTTATTAACTAATAAGTGAGATATTTGTTTGGGAGATGGAAAATAAAAAAGGCTTTTAGTACCAAGTTGAGTCTAACGTTTACTGAAGGTAATGGAAATACGTAATTCTAGTGGACTCTACATCCACTTTCCACTACAACACTGCACTGTTAACAACTCCTTAATTTTCTAGGTGACCACATTCAGAGCTAGGAGGACAGCCTCATTTCTGGAATATGGATCCTGAGAAATCCTGAGTTCAGAGTTAGTCAAATCCTAATCTCCTCACCCAGTGACCCTGAGTATTTTGACTATCAAATCTAAAGGATTTTAGAAGTTGGGTAGTTGTTTTTGTTTTAATCTGAGAAATACCTAAATGAAAGGTATTACCAAGAAGTTAGATGTATAAATATCTGCTGGAGAATGTTCCCATTCCCATCAAACAGGAATCGCTTAAAGAGCACCAGTGGTCCCTCCGCTATCTATATCTATATATATGATAGAGGGTATACTGCAGTGAAAATTTGAGAAACTGTATAAAATTACCATGGGAAATTGAAAAAAGTTATATAGGATAAGACTCATCAAAACTCAAACTCAGCAGCAAGACAATGAGAAATCAAAGTTCAGGGAGCTATACAAAATTTCACATCATTTTGATAAGTCAGTCTTTTCCCATCTAGTCCTCTCCAACAACAAATCTAACATCATAAAGGCAGACCCATAATGCTGAGTGGTGATGACTTGTAAACTCATCTTATCAAATCCAACTGCCTCCACATACATGCTGAAACTGGATACAAGAAGCCCAAGGATGCCAGTGAAACAGATTTAGATCATCACATACTGAAGAAATATTAATTAAGATCTACTATCTATAAAAAGTGTTTGAAATTCATCCAAGATAAGAGATGGCACTTGCAATAAGTAGCTGCTTATAAAAGGCTTCTTACGCATGCCACATTCATAGCATTAGTACAGTACCCAGTAATGAGCTAGACCAACATGCTGGAAGTTTTAAAACTTGGCAGTCCTGATAATTTGAGTGGCTTTCCCCTTTTGCACAGCTTCAGCTGAGGGTGAATCATAGCAGAGAATTAAGAATGAAAACACTTAACTTCAACGTCTTTCCCTCCAATCATGGCAACCATACTAGATAGAAGTAAAAAAACCTGTTTTGTGGCAAAGATGACTTTATTAATTTAGACCTCTTCATTTTTTAAGTCACCATTTATCACTGATTTACTCTTAACTTAATTCTTAACTTCCAAAAAAATGCAAAAATTAAAGAACAATATTTTGGCTTGGAAGTGGCATTAAGTCACAATTTAGAATTCTCTCTTCACTTTCTTTTTTTTAACTGCAAACAGGAACCCCTTGCCTTGAATTTTCCCCTCATTTTCCTCAAATGTAGAAGTTGACCTTAACTGTAAGCAGCTATTAAAACAAAATGGGATTGTAAAAGGTACTGACACATCACGATTGAAGAATGAGTTGATCCAAGTTCAGATCTTCTGCATTGACCATTATATTTCCTATTAATGTATGGAAAAACAAACCAAACACCTGCCACTGAGATCCTAATTTCACACACTAAAATTAAGTACAGCAAAACGCGAGTGCTCAAGCACTGTACTACCTCATGTGCTTTGACAGGACACAACGACTCATCTCTGAGCTTGGCCACATACTGTTTTCAATTAAATCAGACAACATAACTACAATGAATTTATCTTGGTGCAGCAAGAAATCTGAATCTCTCAAGAGTTAGCTGTGGACTTCAACATGGTTATTTATGTATCAATTGGTATTTCATTACAATTGCAATTACTATTAAAACTAAGAATTAATAGAATCTAATTACACAAACTGATTTTGCTTAAAGTGGTACATTTTCACAAATTAAGTAAAAAGACAACTTAGGCTCAGTTGTTCATACCGTCCTAGGCACTTTGGCATTTCATGGAACGTACATCATTTGGAACCAAGGTGCAGACCTTACTTGATTTGACCACCAGCTGTTTCTACACCTACAGCCACTTTTTCTTCAACAAATGCACCCCAGGTTCCTACCATCAGAACTTCTTAAAATAGCAGTTCATCAAATCCAACTAATGCTAAATCTGCATGCTGGAACACATGCATTCAAATCTATTTTAAATGCCGCAAAACTCTTTAAATAGAACTTTATTTTTGAAAGAGCCCAGCTGCATTTTGTTTCTACATAAAAGGTTTTATTTTTTACTCTCCATACAGCAAACACTATTAATGTTTCAGTTTCTTTAGAGACTATATGGATTAGACCGAATGGAAAGTTGCCATGACAACACCACCGTTATTTTAGGTATTAGAAATTCATGCCAAGTCAAACAAAGGGCATGCATCGTCAAGAACAACGGGTTTATAACTGCTCTGACAGCCAACAATAAAACCCAATGTAATTTTTAAAGTTTTAGAACAGGAGAGTTAAGCCTTACGCTTAAAATTAGAATGAAAATTAATTACAGCAACAGGAGGGCATCTTTAGCACTCTATTCTGGTAACTTCTGACATTTGTCCCAGTGAGAATGAGAACAGAGTCTGATCAGACTCACTTATTCAGTGTGCCCAAAAGACTGAGCCCCACACCCCACTTTCAGAAATGGACAGTTAAAAGGCTAAATTACTGGAGGAGAGAGAAGGGGGGCAGCTGTTCCCAACTTTTAAGTGCCTCCATCAAAGTTTGAAAGCTGACAGGCCAAAGATAGCAACCTTCACATCCTTCCTCATTGCAAGTGGTCCTGAAAATCTATACACAATACACAGTGACTTACAGAGCTGACACTTCGTTATTAAAAGAACAATTCAAGTATAAATCTTAAATAAAAAGATGTAAAAGCTTAAGTGTAACTCACAGATCCTCAAAAGTAGTTGGGATACCCCAGCCTGATTACAATTCAATTTCCCAGTCACTTAGACACCTTCATAAGTGTGGCTCTAAATGTTGACTAAGGCTTTTTCTTTGCATACGGTGCATATAGTGCATTTTGCATAAAGTGAAAGATGTCCCTGGGAAGGTTGGACTAGATGATCTTTAAAGGTTCCTTCCACCCAAACCATTCTATGAACATATGATTTAGTGCATTTTGTAATTAAAAAAAGTTCTAAAATATAAGGACAAGTCCAAAATTCTCTGAAGTCTTTAAAAAAAACTGAGCTCCTGAGCACAATTGCCTATGTTTTCAGCAAGTAGGTGAAAAAGTTAGGGAACCAAGTGGTCTGATCAGTTAAATTCTGAAAGCTTGAAACTTTGCTAAAATCCTCTTCAGCAAGTCCCAAACCAGAGCATTTTTAACTTAGTGCCTAAACATAAAGACAGTCAGCTTCAGGCTCATAAAGCTGAAAGTTGGTTCAACTTCTCTCTGAGACAATAGTGAATTCCAGAGATGTTCTTTAGAACAGAAACACACTGTACCCAACCATCGTATAAAAACAAACACTTCTGAATAAAACCTAAAAACTTTACTGACTAGCACACTGTGTATTTACTGTTATTGAAAAATGGCACCTACCTTGACTCTGATAATAGACTTACGATGATAAAAGCAGCAAAATGCTGCAATCAGCATTTGAAAAACATTATAATCCTTCGGCATTTTTAGCTCTGCTGTTTGTGGTTCCTCAAGACTGGAGATAAACAGTCACTATTAGCTGTTTTCAGAGGTTTAGCAAGCTCTTTAGTATCACCACTGCCTGCCAGAGCTGCTATACCCCCCTACTCACGTATCAGTCTGGGACACTTTCCACAGTTGAAGCTGATACTATCAATACAGTGGCTGCTGGCATGCTTGCTTCCAGAATGCCATATAGAGAGTGCCAGAATCCTCATGTGATCCGTTTCACTCACCAGTGAAATCATAGCTCCTCTATCTTGGTATCCCCTGGCTCAGAGATGTATTTCAGCCACCAGCTCAAGGCAAACTTCTCTTCTTGTTGAGATACAACACCTGACTGTCTCCCTGTGCTGATAAAGGCTTAATCAGTTGCTCCAGCTCAATCATGCAATGGCTGTATCTGCATCATCAATAATACATATGTTAAACACATCAGAGGAAAAAAAGAGGAGGAAAAGCAGTTGATTACTGTTTGATGACTGCTACTCTTCATACTCAAATAAGAATTACATCCTTAGAGTGTAGGTAACCAAGGAAAATTATAAATGTGTTTACTTTTAATTAGAAAGCTTCATGCAAGCAGTCCTTGGAAAAAATAGCAAGCAACCAACACTGTCAGCATGGTCAGTATTAGTGGTGCAACCAAGGTACCTGTAGTACTTAAAGCTATCAGTGGACAGCTTTAGCTTGGTGATAGTCCTATGGGATTGTGCAAACTACTGAAGAGTGAAAGGACTGAATTCAAGAACACCTCTGATTTGGCAAGGTAAAAATAAACACTAAAACAAAATAAAAAGCAGCGGTTTTATTTATGCCTGTGACAGCATAGCCCATAGCTTACTGACCAGTAAACCACTCAGCAGCAAAGAATCTGTCCTACGTACCTCAAGGCCTTCTCAAGAATGAAAGCAAAAATGGCAGATAACTTGGCTAACTATAATAGCTGTTAGAGACAAGAACTCACCTCCACTGCAGTTCAATTAACAGACTTGGTGAAAGGAAACAAAATGCACTGGATTGAAGGGTACAGGAAAGCCTGTAACACTTTAAAAAACAGAAATTTTGAAGAGATCAGTCCTTTATAACTTGGTTGGTACCAAAAAGTCCAGAAGCCACAGGTATTTCAGACTGCAGGTTAGGAATAAGTTAGTCCCAAGGAGCGGTTAAACGAATAGTTACTTGTCTTTCTTCAGCAACAAATATATTCCATAATTAGCAGGGCACATATATTAAATGCTTATTGATGTCTTCAGGTATTACTTGCAAGGCAATACTTCTCACCTAATAATAGAGTACTTCCTTTCCACATTGACCGAACAATGCGAAGTGCCCTCAGTGCCTGCATCAAGCAATGGGACTTGGCACTTAAACCAGTCAGCAGCACTGAGCAAAGAAAAGATGTAAAATGTTGTCCAGGTTTTCAGCTGGGATGGAGTCGTTTTTTTTCTTCCTGATAGCTGGTATGGTGATGTGCTTTGGAGTTGGTATGAGAATGATATTGATAACACACTGACGTTTTAGTTGTGGCTAAGTAGTTGTAGTGCTTATACTAAGTCAAGGACTCTTCAGATTCTCGTGCTCTGCCAGTGGGGAGGTGCCCAAGAAGCTGGGAGGGGGCACAGCCAGGACAGCTGACCCAGACTGGCCAAAGAGATATTCCCTTACCATATAACGTCATGCCCAGTACATAAACTGGAGTTAGCCGGGGGACAGGAATCACTGCTCAGGGACGGGCTATCGATCACCAGGTGGTGAGCAATTGCTGTATTGGGCATCCCTTATTCTTGTACATTCCTTTGTCAGTATTGTTGTTATCATTGTTGTTTTCTTCTCACTTGCTGTCCTATTAACTGTTTTTATCTCAAGCCATGAGTTTTTCCCGATTCTCTCCCCCATCCCACTGTGGGAGGGGGAGTGAGCGAGCGGCTGTGTGGTGTCTAATCACTGGCTGAGGCTAAACCATGACAAATGTGCACTGTGTTTCTAGGCAAGTGAGTTGGACAGCCTATCCAAAAAGAAAAGGAAACCTCACTCTTGATAACAAGGAAAAGGAAGTGTGATATGTAAAGTTCTCTTACCTGTTTGACCACCTAAAGTTTGCAGGTATCTAGCACCAAGTTAAGCACTAAACCCAGAATGCTCATAAAGCTGCTCAGACTACTTGATCATGTGTAGGAGATGCTGTGCCTGTGACTCTTTTGAGGAAAGAAAAACTGTCGGAATAAAAGATCAGAGCACTGAATGGACTGACAAGTGATTACGCTGGCAAGAAAAAGGATGAAAGACTGTCTCAGAAAAGAATCTGAAAATAACTACTTTGAAGATGGAGTCCTGCTACAGCTGAGGAGAGGAAATGCCTCTCCAAGTAGTTTATATGACAAACTCAGACAATGAATGAGTACATAAAATACTAAGAATGTGAAAGCATCCTCCTTTTCTCTCTGCTCTATGCTGCAGCATATTTTAATTTAAGATCTTTGAGGAAATCCAAAGGATTGCTTTAGCAGGTAGCCAGAGGAGAGAACATGAAAAGTTACCCTGCAGAACTCCAAACACAAAAGCCTCAACTGTGACTTCTTGTCCGGAGTTTTTTGGTACTGTGGGATGACGTCTCATCAAGGACTGTATTTCTGAAGAATCTTCATCACGAAGTTCCTATAGTAACACCCTAATCCAATTTACAGAAGGAGAAGGTAATGACAAAAAGGGAAATGAAATTCAAGAACGCATCAGTCAAGGCATTTCTGCTTTATAATGGTGACAAGAAAGTATTAGTGTCACTGCGCAATACATAAAGGTTTCATTTGGAGTATCATGAACAGAAACTATCACGACAAGCAACTCAAAACTACAGCAGGTGACAAGAAGGGCTATTAGGACGACTGATCTATTTTGGCAGCAGAAACTGGTTTAGCAATGCAAAATAAGGTGGGCCACTTCTGAAAATTCTTTCTCTGAAAAGAATTAGAAGCTCCAAAATGGAGAGGAGTTCTTTGCAAGGTAAAAAAAAAAAAAAGGGACAAGTAGTATTATGACCTAGCAATGAGTAAATCGACAGTGGAATTTAGACAAAGGTTCTCAATCATCACCAAAAATAAAAAAAACTACTTTCCAAAAAAATGAGGGTTGGAGTGGCAGTTCTAATAGAGTTCAACATGAAGCACTTTATAAAAAGAAAAAAACAACACCCAGGTCTCCAGAGTAGCATGATATGGTGCTTGTGACAATACAGAGGATGCAGTATCTTTTATGACTCGTGTTTTCCTACTTTTTCAAGTTCTAGATTGCAAATACAACCATTGCTGTGGTTCACTAGCTAACACATGGATGTTTCCCCAGCCTCGATAACTTTACACATGCATTCATGCCTTACAGGAAGACCTATTAGTTTTGCTATTTCTTGTATGACAGGGATACTTTCACTGGTATAGTTCTGTTGGTCTAGTTTGAGTTATAGAATTCTCTATATGGGTCCTTCTCCACTACTTTACAAGTAGTAACAACACAAGGGAGGCAAAGAATGAAGTTTTTGCATGTGAATCATCTTTCCAAACCTTTTCAACAGGACCAAGATTCCCCCTCTAGTCTTTTCCCTACTGAGAGCAAAGGGACATAATGGGTATACCTTCAACAGATGCCCTGGACTGTAGGCACAATCTCCCCCTTCAATAGGAATAGCACAGCTCAATCTGGCAAGTAAATTTGGCCTAATACGTATTCAATATGGGTGTGTCTATTTTTCACTTGAAAGGCTTGTTACTAAGTAGCAGTGAAAAAAGTTTAAGTGTTACATCCACAGCTCAACATGAACAGTAGGGCATAAATTACAAATGGTAATTGCCAGTTCCTTATTTCCTGTGTGTAATGGAGTAAGTAAAGAATCAAAAAGTATGTATGCTGTGAGAATGCCAGAAATAATGAACCTTAAAAAAATAACACTGTACAATAACATACAGCAGCTGCTGACACTTTTTATCAAGAGTATAACTGGCAGGAAAAAGGGTGCTTTATTTAGATAGTGAATCTAATTTTTTTAAAAATAAAACTAATGGGATTTTTCTTTTATTAAAGGTTAACATGACTTCCACACATATAACTCAATGAATGAATGACACAATCTTAAGAGGCAGAACCAGAACCTTTGCATGACACTGTGATACAGCAGTATGAAAATTAAGACTACTGGAAGTACACTATGATAGTTTCTGCCCTGCTGGCTATCATGAAGCATGATCAGATCTATCAGATCAGCATGATCAAGAACAGCCTTCAGGCTGCCCCAAATTACACTTCATACGTAGATAAGATTTACACTTGTAAATATTGACTCAGAGAAACAAAGGATGGTTTAGCCACATTTTCACTCTCCTGTCCTGCGACTTTTTGCTGGTCCTTTGATTCTGCAGATAAGAAATAAACCATCTGTTTCTTGCACCTTAGAAACATAAAATACAATCTTTCTGCTACATCAATCCATTAATGTATTTCTAATGCTCTCCAGCATCAACCGATCAACCATCAGCTTCATTTCTTTTGTTTTCTAAAATCCTTGCCAAAAATTTTAAAATGTCTGATAATCCCTTAATCTGTTTCTAAGGATGGCTGGCTAGAGTGGTTTTTGATAACTAAGTTTATTAAGAAAGGGTTTCTAAGTTTATAGAACTCAGGGCCACATGAGTTTAAGGACACTTCATCATACATTCTGCATGGAGTTCCAAATAGTCCATCAGGGAGAGAAATTAAGGCATGTTTGCCAACCCCATCTGTGTTATTACAATGCCTCTAGAGTTATTCAGAGTCCTTTCATGCTCTGCTTTAAATTACATTTACCCAGCACTGCATGTTGGGACTGTTCCCCTGATAGACCTAAACTGTGTCCAGCTCCACTCACAGCACATTGCATATGCAGGAGTTTGAAGCCTTCACAACGGGTAGTGTGAACCTGCTCTGGGGGAATCCTTTTAGGTTGCTTTAATTGTACAGGTTACACAAGATGGAAAGGAAAGGTAGGGATAATTGCTCTACATGGGATTTGGTTTCTTTTTCTCTCATCACCAAAAAAAAAAAAAAAAAAAAATATCTTTGGCTTCAAAGTTGTAAGTGGCTCGAGTAAAGCAACTGAACTCCATAAAGATACAAATGTACAAATCTCATGAACAGTCTGAACTTATCAAAACAGCCTTCAGATCTACAAGAAGTTATTTTGAACCAAGTATCACTTGTTCATGGAAGTGCTTAGAATTCACACATAGAATGATGATTTGTGATTTCATATTACAGAGAAATAAATTCAGACTAAATTAGATGAGGGAATTGGTGGCTTGCCACTGTTACTTAGCATTACATCAACAAATCATTTAAGCGTTTAAATCAGCCTAACAATATTCTGTGAAATATATATAATGCTTTAGATTTCTCTCCACTAAATGAAAGTAAACAATCCAGGCAGAAAGCCAGCTGTAAATGAAAGAAGGCATGGTGTACCGAACAAGGGTCAACAACATGGATCTGATTTGATACAGCACACAGCCAATCCAGAGCACGCTGCTCACTGTCGCTGGACTAATAATGCCATACGGAATACGGACAGGTCCTGATTACACAATGCATGTGCACAATCTAACTACGGTTGTGAGTGTCTATGGCTATAAAATGGCACCTGTAAGGCTGTAGTAAAGTACAATACGAATAAAATTTGAAAGAAAAAAATCCCAAGAAAATCAAAGCATTTAAATCTTCAGATTGAAACATTCTTCATTTAATACATAAGACTTTTCTCTATAACTAGTTATTTGGTTTTTTAATGTGAGAAAATGTCAGAGAACAGGGGACAACTACTGATAAACAGTTTGTCCATGCAAATGGAAACTTCCCAATGCCCGCTACCATTTAGTCTCAGTACTCAGTCCTTCAGGTATGGCCCATTGCCTCTAACAAAGTTCTGTGGGGGATTCCTCCAAATACAGGTAGTGGCTAACCGTTTAGAGCTAAACACTTTTTCAAGTGTAGAATAAGTGGAAGAAAAGGGATGACAACACTGTCAGAAAGTGTTGCTTACTTTTATCTGTTCCTAACTCAGGTGCATACAGGCCCTCACTCAGCCCATGTCCTACCATTCCTGTGTCAATTCTTATTAGAGCTGACTCTTTCATGTTCTCTTCTGTAACCTCACTTCCCGCAAGCTGTTGTTGGTGCAACTTCTGATCATAAATCAATAGATAGAGCTGCAACTGCAATTACACTTGTTTGCATTGCAGGGGCGTGGTATGGGAGAGGTCAGCGTAAATTCTTCCTGCTCTCTATCGCAGTTCCGTGAGGCAAAGTCAAAAATACGCTGCAGTTGTACAGGAACAGTGAGAAAAGAGTTTGCATTGATTTAGTTTTTAATGCTGCTTGAATAAATCTCTTTGAAAATCTGACTCATATAAAAAAAATATTGGCAGCTACAAGAAATAGGCACTCAACCTGCTTATAAGCTTCCTACTAGGTCCTAATTTGCACTTTAAGACATTCAGATACTTTTGAAAAATCTGTATGTTTTCGTTACAAAAGATCAAACTTTAAAGTCATCTGGCAATAGGCCTAGTTTTCCTACTAGCCATCTTCCTACTAATAAGCCACCAGTAGGTTTTATTGATCCTACCAAAAACTAGTATACATATTCTTGAGCTCCATCTACTGTCTGCAAGCCCATTACAAAATTGCTTCATGTTTGTACATGTCACTCATCTTTCCTTCAATTTATTCCTTGGATTGGGGGAAAAAAAAAAAGAAAACATGAAAAAGCATTCATTTCCTTTTGTTCAGAATTAGTTCACAACTTATGGCTTATATTTTCTTCTCTTTCCTGCTGATTAGTCTAACTTCAGTTTTGCTGGACACTGTACGAGAACTCTCTTGCACATAAAAAGAAGCCATTAACAAAATCGCTAACTTCAGATTTCTGTTTTTTGACAGCCTCCCCAGTCCTGTCAAAATAAAGTGTTTGCCTGTCTGAGATTTACACCAATCCCAAACATAATTCAAACATGAAAAAATTCTGTTACTTCACCAGGGTAAGTGGAGACATTTCAAAATCGGCTATTTATCTAAAACTCCTGAATACCCTAAAACACTTCCCTTTTATACAAAGGGAGATTTTTGCATGTGTAAGACTTGAAAATAAAACTCACAAGTCCCTTGAGCTCTGTCAGAGCTCAGTTTTTCAAAAGTCTTTACCAGAGTTTGAAGCGGCCTCTCCCTCCCAGGGAGTTTTGTGCAACACACTTCAATGAAGCAACAAGCTCATCTCAGCTCATATACCTCCCTTTCAACATTTTACTAACAGAAGGATTTGAGGGCACGACGCAAATGACCTCTGGGTATTCTAGATAGACAACATAACATTATTCTCCCTCATTTGTGTGGGTGCTTATTTCCTAATAGTATCCGACATACCAAACTCTCAAACAAACCTGCTCCTTTGACAGCACACGTTAATAGATGACATCCCAACTGAAATGCACTAACTTCTGCTGCCCTCTCTGCAGGCCAAACTGTGTCTAAACAATATGTCTCCAAAAAGAGGCAAGATGTACAGACACACGCAACGTACCAGTCTTACTCTAATTATTACCTATAAACACAGCTCCAAGGGATTAGGAGCTTTACCTCCATAGGCTTATTAATCATCTGCCTTCCACAAGCTATATAACTCACCCCTCCCTTGTGGCTGATACGGGTATATACATTTTAAAAAATCAACTTTAGTAAGGCATGGAGAAGTTAAGTATAAATATTTTCATGTCCCAGTCAGCTTTTGCTATTAGTCCATCTTCAAAATTATTAAAAGGATCCAACAACATCAATAACTATCATCTTTAAGGCACAGTGCCTGCAGAACAAAACTGAAAGCCCAAAATGAAAAGTATTCCACACAAGAGACAGAGCTCAGCAACAGTTAAGAAAAGATCAATACAAAAGATTGTAGACTGAAGTTGGATCTCTACTCTTATTAACAGTTTAAATATCTCACATGAAAAGGAGTAAAATTCTCTGTGGCATTCACTTTACAAGCAGCTTAGGTTTTATGCACTTTACATCTTAAAATCCTTTTTGTTATGCATGGGGTTACTCTTACCAAGATAATTCAGTACAGGAAACCACTGTGTCAGAAATGATCAGTCACTTCAACAATCACAGTATCTGACAGAAGATACAGTAACTGTTTCCAGCGAAAAAGGATCACAAATCAGGTGAACCAGACAGTGTCTTAGAAGTAAAAACTACCTCTTTTTTCTCCTTTCTTTGAGAAGTAAATACATGTCACCATTTACCACTATTTCCTTTCACTGACACTGTCATTTTGACTGGGGGATATTATCAATAACAATGTATAACTGTCAGCATTTGAGAGCCACAGGCATTAATATTTTGGAGAAAAAGGGTAATTAATTTAAATCCAAGTTTCACAAGGTTGCTAGAGACAAAATAAGAAGAGTGTTTCTTTGTACCTCAAAACTTCTATCCTGTGTTTCAGATTCAGACCTTTCCAGCTTATGTTTCTCATCTGTGAACAAGGCTTGATAGTAGTTACTGATCATCTAACAAAGATATTGAAAAGATCAGCTAAGTATCTACTGCCACTAGTACTACTACTGGTGTCAAGGAAAATAGTGCAAAGTACTTTTATAGATAGTCTTCAAGTCAAACCTCAGTACAATTTCAGTGCACATAGTGGCTTTTGATGACTCCAGATCACACATAATTTAAGAGATAATGAGGACTAACACAAGAATTAGAATACAGACATTAACAGCGTCAAATTCATGATAGGACAGATGTATGATTAACCCTTAGCATGCAAACAGAGAGAATGCATGCTGCTCTAAGAATTATCAACATTTTAGATTTACTAAAGCATACTCAGCATCACAAAAGATGCTCCATAAGCAAAATATCCTGAATGCCATTTCAGCATCAGGAGAAGGGAATGCAAGAGCCAATGCTAAAAGACTTCACAATAAAGGCTGAGTAAGTAAAAAGCCACTATCCACTTGATTGAATTCATAGGAGGATTATCATTCACAAAGAAAAAAAAACAGTATTCTAGAAAAACTCAAAAAGCCCCAACCCATACCCCACTCCAGATCTTAGAGCTAATCAGGTCATTCAGGAATTGGGGGCTGGGAAAGAACAAGAAGCCCCAAACAGTAACAGGCTAACTGAGGAATCTCTCTACTAGGAAAACATGAACTAGGACAGTAGATGGAGAAGTGCATTGTCTTGCAGAGCTGTAGAACCGTACTTCCCGTATGTTTACTGCAAACACCAGTTTAGATTTTATCACTTTGCACCCAAAAAATTACAGAACTGCTGACCCAACCATCTTTTCAGAGACTAGCTTGTCAGTTAAACAGAATTCAATATGAGAAAATACTGAAACTTGGGTGTAAGATTCCATTGCTAACTATGGATAATCGTATCAAATAAAACAAGTTTTCATTAACTCCAAATAAATCGCACAAGATTCTCATAATGATTTTAGGGGAATTAACTACTTGAGAGCTGCTGAAATTCAACTACCTATGTAACTCCTTAAGTCTTTTTTGAAATTTTCCTGGGCTGCAGAAAGCTTTTAAGAATAACTATCATACATACTTGAAGAAATATTTGACCCTTCTAAGTAGAGAAAGAGTACATGTTGTAAGAAACAAGCCTGGTATAAGGCTTGAGGAAAAAATTCTACTACCTGAAACTTTACTACTACCAGAACAGGATTAAAAGTACAAGACAATATAACTTGTCCAACTTACTGCAACAGCCAAAACTTCTCCCACTAGAAAATTAAATCAAGGTAACAAAAAGATGACAGATGGACTGAAAAAAACCCTAAAAATATCTCTCCCACCCCCAAAAAAAGAAAAAAATCACCTGTATGTGCAAAAAAGATGATTCACCTCACATTTGAGGAAAAACTTAACCACAGTAACAATGAAAAGACTGTTAGACTAATCTAGTTTAAGAGGTAGAACAGATTATCTTGGGAGGCTACAGAATCTCTTTTGTTGGAGATTTTGAACAAATCAGAACATCTATTCTAACAATCTCAATGATACCCCAACAAAGAAATTTCAAGTTCCCTCTAGAACCTACTTGTACAATTTAATGGCAGGGAGGGGGGGAATCTCCACCCCTTCCATGACTCTGGAGAAAAAAAAGCAACCAACGTCCAAAACAGTCAGGCTACAGATCTTTTTATTACTACGAAAGTTACTAGAAATTATTATGAAAAGTGTGATTTTTAATAGCCATGACTTGATTAAAAAAAAACCCTTATGTTCTTTCTCCAGCAGAGGGCAGTGTATAACTAGCAACTACCTCAAAGTTTTCATTGTGAGACAGATAAATATATGTATTTATCTCATGTAAGCGTAAGATCCTGTTAGAGGTAATCTAATCTTTCTGAATTACACAGCTTGTATACAAGACACAACTGCTGCAGAGTGACATTTGTGAAGCTTAAGTTTCTACTAACTAGAGAAACATGGGAAAAAAATTAAGTTTCTCTGACTGAAACATCATTGACACCAATAATGATCTTTTGAGTTGGATGTCAAAGCCGTAATGACAAAGAGAGATGTGGAAAGTGAAAGTCAGCTGTATGGGCATACTCCTCTGAAAAATACATTCCATCTGACAATTCTACCTTCTGTTGCCCTTGCTGCAGTGGCAAAAAGGAAGAGGGGAAAAAAAAAGAAAAAGTGCTACGGATTCAAAAAGAACTTCCTGATCATTTAGTGCCTTAGTGTCAGGCATTGCTCCAAGCTCAGATACTTAACGTATAATGCTGTCAGACAATGCTGAAACCCAACAAACTTTCTGCTCACAAGTCACAACATGCATCTCAACAGGCAAGTCTCCACAGGAGAGCGATACGCAGCAGCTCATGAACAGGTATATACTGTAGTTGGCAGCTCTTCCATTGGGGTGGAGATTTCTCCAATATATTTCCATGTCTAAAAAAGGCTACTTGCAATGAAATTTCAATGTCTTCTGGAAGACTTCTTTCCCAAACTGTGATTACTTGTCATGCTGACACAGATGTTTTTTCTAAACTTTCCCAAACTTACATACACACATACAAATTTCGCTCTTGATAGTATTCTTACTATGTTATCTTCTTGGCACAGCCATTAGAATGATGAGAGTCAAACACCCACACGTATATGTGACTGGCATCCACAATATTATGAATTTGTGCAATTAACTATACAAACACTGCATCAATAAACCTCATCACCTGATCAAAGTTCCCTGAAGTTGAATTAAAACCACAAAATACTGTCCTATCTTGCAAAGCTACAGACAACAGACAACACATCAGAATGTCATCAAAATTTTATTTTCAGTTGCACTGACAAAATCCACCATAAATAACAATAATTTCAATGGCAGTTTGCTTTCTAACTAAATCAAGGAGAAGTAAAAATAGGGAAAAAATCAACACTATGGGGCTGAGACAAACGAGAATCCTTCTGTAGAACTTAACAAGGGAATAATGTTTTTCTGCAGCTGTAACTTCCTTAGACCAGCGACAGCTTTTTCCAAGTCTAAATCTAAATATAAACTTCCCTTATGACCATGCTGAGCAGACAATCAGTCATAAATTTTGTAATTTTTCCCCTAATGGATTAAAATACAACTCAAAAACCTCAGGGCATAATAATACTCACCAACTCATCATTGATAAGTATTTCTGTATTTATTAGCACTATTTCCACAGGAAATGCTCAAAAGGTTTCCGTGAAAGGAAGAGAGAAATCTGTTTTTTCTTTCTTTCCACCCTGATATTGCCTTAATAATTAAAGCACAGACTTCTATTAAAAGATCCTAAAGCATTTATAGTGAATAGGAACAGGACAAAAAGCTATCTTTAGTTCACATGAATTTGATCAAAACGACTCACAAGAAGTTCTCTGACACACTCAAAGCTGCCAGTACTTGATCCTTTCTCCCCTGCAGGAGTCTGTTCTGTGGATGTGCAGACTCAGGGTGTGGGAAGAACCTGCTGAGACTACCAATGGATCTATTATTTGGCTCATAAAACTTGTAAAAATCTCACAGAATGTACAACGTGCTATTGTGTTGATAAATCTCTTTCATGACTTGGTTAGCAGCCTGACTCAAAGCAGTCTGGCCTGTTTTCTCTTCTACCATAAAAGGGTTTTTGAAAGGGCCATTTAACTGTGACCATGGTTTCAGCAACGCTGTGAAGACAAAGGAAGTGTTGAAGCCATATGGACACTTCAGTACTCAAGACTCCAGCAAATCAGTACTTTCTTTTTTCCTTAGAACTTGCTTTTGCATAATTAGCTCTCTTTATATACTGAATGAAATAATACATCAATATTCAAGATGCAGGAAACTGCCATTTGTGAGCTGTAATTTAAAGTCAAGTATTAGAAACCATAGTACATCTATACAGAGCACTGTCTAAAAAAATGCCTTCAGATAATTAATCTTATAATACGTGCTTTCTGTCTTGTGTCTTCAACAGAATAAAACAGGAGAAAAACCAATTTATTTTGCCTTTTCTCTGTCCAGAGTATTTCTAAATATAAGCAATTGTTTACATTATTTTTAGTCACCACATTCTAGCATGGAAAGGTTTGTATAAAAAGCAAATTGATACAGTCAGCTTCTCAGTTTACCATCAGTCTCTCTGCCTTATACAGCAATGCCTGCTTGTAGTCACTACTGCCACAATAAACACTACAATATTCTTTTCAGTCTGAAACAGAGCACACAATCAAAACCAGAACCATGTTACTTTTCCTCATACCCTAATGAATTCTCCACATTCTATTTACAACAGAGTCCACTTCTGAAGAGATGTTGATCACTCCCCAGTAGGAACACATTCTCACAAGAATGTGTTCTTGTGAGACTCACAAGAACTTTAAGTAGCATGTTTGCATCACTGCAGAAACAGTGCTAATTTGCAACCGGGAAGCTGCAGGATCAGCTCTGTGCCCAGCTTCTCTTTTTAAAATTACTTTTTAAATCTATCTAGTTTAAAACCAGCCGCTTGTCTTGAAGGAGACTAGGTATGCCTGTGCAGTGTGATAAAGTCGGATCAGTTACGAGGATGGCACATATTCGATCTTAGTGGATCTTTCAAAACAGCTGGCTACAATTAGCATGTCAGGGAGCAGCAAGAGTGGGGCTGCTCCCTAAGGGAAGGCGATCCAGAAGCACAGGGTGGGCAACACGCTCATCAAGGTGCAGTCCCGCAGCACCAAGATGCAGGCAAGCTTAGCAGGGTGATGACACCAATAGTTCCTCTCACAGTCCAGTGAGCCTCAGGCAAGACAGTATAACAGGCCAGGTCCAAGATCCATCCAGGGCTTCCCACACAGCACTTCAAGAACAGAGCTAGGAGCCGGCACACCTAAAACACAACTCAGGCAGCACCTGAAGGCCCCAGTCCGAGCTTAAATGGAGCCCTCACTCAGTGGGTGTGGGTGGAGGTCCTAAGTGAGGCTGGTGAGGACACTTAAGACCAATTAGCGCCCTCAGGGCCCTGACATAGTACCCTTTGCTTGGGACTGTGACTCTGGGGTAGAATCACCAGCAGCCAGACCACCCTAATACAACTTAAATTTGTGCCATGTACTACTTTCAAATTGCAATTTTTTACAAGGCAAATTAATCCAAAGTCTCTCTTCCCTTTACAGTCTGAACAGCAAGATAAGAGAAACAAGAATCAGTATCAAGACTGTGTACAATTAGCTTGTTCTAGTGTTATTTTTGATGTATGTTTGATACATCATACATGCTTAATACTTAAGCTTCTCTGTGTTTTCCATCAGCCAGTCAACACTTCTCTGCCTAGAGACAATACTAACTATATTTTCCTGTGCATCAGAAATATGAATCTGTCCCTCAGAACTTTGGTATCCTGAATGAGCAAAACAGGATTCCCATGCTCTTCTCGTTTTCTCCCTCTTCTCTTACTATGTTTTCTTCATTTAAAGGCATTTTTTCACCACTTAAGCAACATCTACTACCCAATGCCTACCCAACTGGCACCAACCCTGCTTGCTCAAACTAAATATGCACACCTTATACATCAAATAGACTTGTGCAAATGGCAATGTTGGTACAAGCATAGTGATATGCTACAGAAATCTATTCTTTCAGCTTTGTAACTTGGGTATGTCAGTGTTTTGCATTTTATACCTAACTTAACACTGCCATCATAATTTATTCAAGGAGCTGAAGGTTTTATAGAAGACAATGAACACATACTTGCTGAAACTTAAGCCAACAAAGGGGGTTCCAAGATCTGTTGTTACGAATTCAGACAGATCTTTTACAGTCATAGTAAATGGAAAATTATTAATGAGAGTCTTTCTTTATATGGCATTAATGATCACTTTTTGTGTAAGAATACATTTCTGGAATCAGTTTTGTTAGTAACCTGGACATCAAAAAATATTTTGGGGGCTATATTTATTAGAAAGACATTTCTGTGTATTTTTCAAAGTTGTAGTTTAAGATTTCTTGTTTAGAATTCCTGTTACAACACTATTGAACTGGGAATCAAACCCACAGTTGACTAAAGGTAGGGATATAGACAGCAAAAACTGAAAGAGGAAGGAGAAAAGAAGGGCACGGTAACCCTTGTATTCTCTCTCGTAAGTCTCTTTTCCCCAGGCTTTCCTCCTCAACATCAAAGTTTTAATAACTAAGCTTAGCACCACTGCTATTGACAAAAGTCCAAGACAAGCTTCTACTAGCAAAGTTGAAAAGATCAGAAACCACATTTATAATATAAAACTTGCTGCAACAAGACAAGACACACATATTGATGAATTGGCACATGAAACCTCTGCCTTCTACTTGGCCATATTATTAAAACTGTAACAACGTACTCTGTACAGATACACAGTAAATTAAATACAGCAATTAACATGTCCACCACTTTGTTGCCTTTGGCATCCTCTTTTTTACAGTACTCTTCAGAAGGCTCCTGGCCTTCTCTGTCTCTGCTACTTTACCACATTCCAACTTTAGGCTGGTATTGAGGCCAGGGAGCTTGCAACACTGAGCTGTCTAGAGCGGAATTCTAGCAGCAGTGCTCAGAGTCCTTTGGCAGCCCCTTTTCTATGGACTATGTTCTGCTCTTCCTCTTCTCTTCTTCCAAACCCTACTTCCTACCCTCCATCCCAACCCTAGGCAGAAAGTCCATCAGAGGACCCCTCCACACTTTCAGGCAACTTAATTCTCAACACTGCATTACATTCTGCTAGTTTACTTCTTCGATCAACCTGAACCCTAACCTGGGCACCTCTCCATTTCCCTCAACTATAAACACCCACAGAGGGAATTCTCTCTCTCTCCTCACTCTCTTCCTCACCTGAACTCTAACCTGAAGCAGAAGTTCAGGTGTCCGAGAAATTCAGGCTGTCCACATGAATAGCTACAGAAATACCCTATGTTCAAGGATAACGTGTTTATTGGACACTTTGCAGAAGATTATGGTCTTCTAAAAGACAGCGAACGAGGCCCAAAAATTAAAGCAGCTCATTGTTGAGAGACATGACATAAAACCCAGATTCTTTCAAGGTTCTGAGAAATAACATTCACTTAAATTAAACATGTTGAAAGGTACTAATTCAGTGGAAATTACAGCACTGCAAGAGACCCTCAGTACAGAATCACATTCCTAAAGATTTCTTCCAAAGTTTCTATATTGCCAATCCAGGAGTGATTTTTTTAATAAAATTTATGAATGCTCCAGAGTATTTTTATCTACTCTAACAAAATACACATTAATATAGTTTTTCAGCACTCCGTTCTTATACAAAAGGAAAACAGAACTTACAGTTTTGCCAGGATTCCAGCTACCTTTTGGACCAGAAAAAAATTTTTACCTGTAATGTTAGTAAGTATTACCTGTAATGTTAGTAAGTATATTGCAAAAACCATAAACCTAAATCTGACATTTTTATGATCTTTTCAGATGTGTTCTTTTACTTTCCCAGAAACCTATAAACAAGAAATATGGATTCTTTTAATTTGTTAACAAAGGCGAAATCATAGGTAGTCACCATGTAACTGAAAAGCAGCCCCAATATAAAAATGCAACCTATCCCCAAAGCACAATGCCCACAAGTATTTCGCTGAAGCATGCAGAAAATAGTGTTAGTTTTTCTGTAGCAAAAGATACAGAAGCACTATTTAACTACAAATGACTGGAAATGCTCTGGCAAGTGCTGGTTATATAATGAATAGAATATTTTGAGTAAGAAATGGTACCTTACCTTTACATATTCCAAAGCAGGATCCAGAATATTCTGATCTCTGTAAGAAAATGGGGCAAGGAGGGAGAAAGAAAGGACACAAAAACAAACAAAAAAACAAATTATGAGTCCAAATACAATCTTATACTTAAGAGATGTATTTATATGAGCAATAGGCTGTATTACAGCTAGATGGCCTATGCTACCTAACTTTTATCAAACACATAAATCGCTGATTTATTCTAGAAGGTCAGGTAGTGGAGCCATTAGTAATTAATTTGGGAAATAAAGTCAATTATACAGGTTTAAGCAAAGCAAAAACAATCTTGAAATTTCAACAGATGGCAAAAAATATATATATACACCACTTAAAACATTTCAAATAAATTTAAAAGAGCTCTCCCAATGGCTTCTAAGTTTATTTCTTTGCTTGCCTGTTTTCCCATTTAAGCTACTGCTACTAACAGCATTCAGAGGGCATTGCTAACAGAAGAAAATAGAAACTAAAACATTCACTTTTTGTATAAACAAAGCAAATAATTCATAAATTTGCAATAACAGAATATTTTATTTTACATTTGGAAAAATAAATATGGTTCTTGCACGCTTTTAAAAAGTTCTCAAAATTATAATTTCAACATTACAATTACTTGAAAGCCAGATAATCAAGTCATTGCCCTATTTTAAAAAGAAAAGACCTCTTTGCAGCTTTTCTATATATACAGATGGTAAAGAGCACAGAAGCCTCAGTAAAGAGCCCTGTGATTAATTACAACTCTTTCCATAAACAGAAACAAAAATAAACATATATTTTCAAAAGGTTTTGTATATTTGTTTTAGTTTGAGAACTAGCAGGTTAACAGACTTTGCAGTACATGACTGGATGCTTTCTCAGAATCTGGGATGACATATATGGTGCTGCCTTAAATACAAACATGTAACAGGTACAATGAAAACCTTGCAAACTTACAGAGGGGTCAGGCGCTTGTTATAGAAATCAAGTTTGCTACATGGACAACATATGCCCCAAATATTTAGAAACAGAATCCTGTTTGGTGATGTAACACTGGAATCCAAATAAGCAGCTTCAGATATATAGAAATTGGGTTACACTGTGTCAGGGTTTAACCCCAGCTGGCAACTAAGCGCCATGCAGACACTCGCTCACTTCCCCATGGTGGGACAGGGGGGAGAATCAGAAGAGTAAAAAGTCAACCAACCCAGAATACAGTATCTAAATTCCCTGTGCTGTTTTGAATGTAATTGTATATCACCTGAAACCAAGTTGTTATTTTATACTCAGTTTTTAGTCTGGTTCCCTAACAGTTTTTAATCCAGAATACCTATGCAGAGACAAAACAGGGCCCTCCCACTTCTTAACCCTGACCATAAAAGATGGTGCTCAGACGTTCAGGGTGTATCATGCGTTACTGTTTCACGTTATCCCCATGTTTATCAAAAATCAAGTTCCATTATCAAAAGTCAAGTTCCATTCCCATCTTAGCTTAGAAAAATAACAACAACAATGCTGCCAAATTCGATGGAAATAGAATTCGGACCTTTTGAATCTTTTTCCTAGCCAATATACAAAGAAGGGGCAGTTTGGTAACTGTATGCACATAAAATATGTACAAGCGTACCAGAGGAAAAAACGATGATGCACAGAGGAAAAAGAAAAAGGAACTTTCTAAACAGAAAAAAGTTTTCTTTCTCAACACTTTGCAATTTGACTGGGAAAAAAAATGCCATTCTTAATCAGTTCAGCAAAGTCATTAAGCATGGCTGAACTCTTCTCACATTGAAAAGGTCTGTGGGAAGTTGTGCCAGTACCAAATGCTTCTGAAAAACTTTGCAGTTTAGTTCTTCACTTGCCTGTGGAATCTTTCAGGACAAAGGGTCTACCAGCACTGCATATGCAACACACTCCGAAAGAATGAACCTCAGCAGCTGACTCACTCACTTCGGCAGTGAGCACGTTTTGTTCTGGTCTGCATTTACAAACTCCCCTCCTGCAGACTAGCCTGGCTACCGACTCCACTGTTCCCACTGTCAGGTACAAGACAAAAGATTTTTTTGGACAGATCAAGTCAAAGCACAATGAAAGAGGTAGAAAAGCCTTAAGACAAAACAGTCTATTTACTGCTATATAAAGCAGGAAAACTAGAAAAGAGAGAGAAAAAAGTGACCTACATTTCCTTCACCATCCACATGACAGAAGTGCTTTGAAAATTTTGGTTTTAGGAAATGGATGGTGTAACAAATGTCTTCACAAGTACTATAATATTTAATCTGGTAGGCTGTTACAGAACAAAATGTAGGAGACCCTGCAATTCAGCACAAGCACACGTTACATATATATATATGTACATGTATATATACATACATAAATATGTTTATGTTGTAGTCCTATTCACCTCAGATACCTTCCTCCTACCAGATTGACCCCTCTCTCCCCATCTTCCCTTGTTGACCAAGTCTTCATCTTTGTGCAAATTTTTCGAAGTTATTTTCAAGGAATGGTAACTTTCATTGACATGCAGTAAGTAATAGTAAAGTTTAACTACTGCACTTTCCTGTTATTCAATTCCACCATAATACTGCCATGTTATGTGCAGAAAAACAGATTAAGCCCAAATAACCAGGAACTAACCGAATAACAAGATCACAAAACTAACTCCTGAATCTCAGCTCTCTTTTAGCAATGACAATGTGCTCCTTTATGCCATATGCTCCCAGCAAAGGAAATCAAGAAAAATATAAAGCACTTATTTTCCTTTCCATTTTCAGTCTCAAGGAAGCTTAACAAAAACGGTGAACCCACAACCTCACTTCTTGTATTAGATGAACTGCAGAAAAAAAGTAAAACTTTCAGACAACTACCAGATCAGAGGAAAGGTACTTGCAGGCTCTGCTGTGTCAAAGCAATTCAGCCGAGCGTTTGTTTCAATAATACCAAGTTCTTAATCTTTCGTAAGATTTTATGATGTTTCGAGTAATGCTAATGTTTACCTTCGTAATAAGCTTGACTTTACAGCTCTATTCATTTGCATCTGTTTACCTACAACATGTATGTATTAGACTCTGCACATAAGTCAACCCTTACTGCATAAACTGTGGGTTCACAGATTGGGTTTTATTACACATTTTGGCTTCCTAATAATCAGATAAGCCCTACTTCCATTCAGATAAAAAGCACATTTAATGCAGAAAGATGTCACCTGGAATAGAGAAGTTTTCAGAACACTTCAAGGTAAGGTGTTGGGTAAGGGCTGCAGTAGGACACAGAGTATTGACTTTATGCTCTTTTCACATTCATTCTGTCCCAGAAAAGAACTTAAGAAAGGGATGTAAACACACTCCCACATTCATTTGAAGTATTCACATTGCTGCCAGACCCTATCACCTCATTTCATGACAAAACAAAAACCCTTTCCAGCATTTTTTTTGCTTAGAGGGAAAAAAAAAAGGAGAAAACGAAAAATGGCGCCTAGCGCCATGGCTAAACAACGACAATACACTACTCAGGAGAATGGCTTAATTACATGTAAGTCCTCTGTTGATCCTCCTACACATGCACAAGGTCTGTATGGAAACTGTAGTACCAAAACACTCCTCCAGTAATAATTCATCTCTAAAAGAAAGCAGGTAGTCATCACAATCTTAACCGTCACTATTCTGAGGCTGCCCTAGCCAGAAACACATTCTTTCTAAAGCATCTCTACTGACATCTGACAACAGCTTCCTGGCTGATCTTGCAGACATAGAACCCTTTAATCTCTCCCCACTAGTCCTTGGAAACTACCTAAATTTCTTTTCAAACTACAAGATTCTTAGTAGAATTACGGGCTTTTTCGTGTACGGGTTTCTTACAGATATTGCCAAGAAAATACACAGAGCTTGAAAGTCAGGCATGGAGTTCCAGCAACCCTACAAAAAAATGATGATGACAAGACAACAGAAAATGGGGAGCTGCTCCTTTCCTTCCCTCTTCTTCCCCCAAAACAAAACCTGCTGCAACAATTAAGAGATTGGTGTCATACCAAGTTGGAAGTGACTGTCTATGAGCAAGCAAGTATTGACACCTTTGAACACTGTGAGAACCAACGTAACCTCTCAGAAAACAGTGATTAGCATTATATGTAGACTCCTTCAAGATACAGCTAAAACTGACTGAGATGAGAAAAGGGAATGGAATTCAGATGTTACTGGATGCTATTCTTCCACTTCCTGACACCTCTAAATGACAGCCAAATGTGTGGAAAGAATTAAAAAAAATGCCTTTTGAAGTTGTCAACATCAGCAGCCATCATCTGAAAGGAAGAAAAAATCCCTATAGCAACTTCAGTCATACTTCTGATATGACAAACTAAATACTGCCATACTGCTAGCTTCAAATCCTGCATTGGTTTGAAGACAATAAGTAACCAAATATGAAAATCCAGTAAAAAAAAAAATTGAAGTCTGAGTAATTAGTCACTCTT
Organism: Phaethon lepturus; assembly: GCF_000687285.1. Lineage (NCBI taxonomy): Eukaryota > Metazoa > Chordata > Aves > Phaethontiformes > Phaethontidae > Phaethon > Phaethon lepturus. The sequence goes on from NW_010547010.1 coordinate 104,259, forward strand.
CCAAAAATATTTGATAAAATTGTTATGTACAATCAGTGCTACAACTAAAAAGACAAATCCTGGAGTTAAACCACAACACAAATTATTTGGTTCAGTGGGTGCAGGAGAATGGCCATAATCTCAGTAACTCAGAAACAGTCTTTTTTTTCAGACTCTGAGGTTTGTCCAATAGCTCTCTATACCACTGCTTCAATAAAGAACCTTGAAGCAGAGAGCCTGTAAACTTTACCTATTGATTCTATGAAAACCTCCATCTTTCTACTAACAATTGTACATTACCTCCTCTCATCACTGTTGCTGTAAAGAACCCTGCAACATACAGACCTTGACAGACTAAGCCATATTAAGCATCTGCTTTCTCCAGGCCTTTGGGTTCCTCACAGACATACCAGTTACAATTATAAATCAGTTGTGGTAACTTTAACAAAATTTAAGTGTAGACACAACAGTATTATCAGAGATATCCAAATCCTCACCGTCATTCAACTACTATATAGATATTCTTACAGTAATGGAAACTGTTGAATGGCCTTGAAATAACTTTGTGCTACTCCACACTTTTATAAATGTACTTCTGTGAAAAACATTAGGACACATTACCAGTACTTGATGTATGAAAGTATGTTTGTTTGTTTCTTTTAAAGTGACCTTTGTTAGGGACGTTTTCAAAAGCATCTCCTTTATTGAAAGAACAATCCCAAGAAGAACAATCTTCTCAATAGTGCCAATGCCAAATCACAGTGAAGACAACACAGGCTTGAAGGGAGCCTGAAAAACTGAAAATATACCAAGCTGTTGCATGGCTGCTTACACAGACAGAACTGCTATAAAGAGACCACATGGGATCAAACGCCTTCTTCAATTTGTGTCTTTGAAATCTCTCCATCTATGCAGATTTAAGAAATACACTACTACTTAAGTATGAAGGTGCAAGTTTGAGCATGCTAGACATACTGCGTTTAAGTATGTGTACTGAAGACTGATGTTATTTGTACTGTAAACTAGAGTAAAAGACCCAGTGATTTTATCCTCCAGCAGCTTCTGCTTTGCACACACACTCCTACTACATTCCTAAGGCCATTCCACCCTTCCGTCTACAGCTGCACACCACCATGGACATGACTCATTCAAACACCAGTGGAAACAAGTGCAAACTGCTATGACTAACTGCGTAATGACCTGCACTTCACACAAGAACAGTAGAGACTCTTGAGTAATTAAAACTCAAGAAAAGATACAATGTACATTTATCTGAATTAAACGAAATCTCAGCTAATTCCTATTTGTTCAGAATGCCCCTGCATAACATTACAGACATTTACTTTTACCACTTCAATCTTCTGCATCTACCCACTTACCCCGTTTTACCTATCACAGCAGAAAAGCTACCCCATTTTTTCTACCTTCTCCAAATCAATTTCTAGTTCTGCACCACATACGGTACTGGTCTCTACAAGCCATTCAAAAGCTCAGATGAGGCACCCCCATTCATTTTCCTTTATTTTCCTTACCATTTAGGACTCCCAGAGCCAAAACTCTGTTCTTCAAAGCCCTTCTGGAATCTTCTGTTCCCAAGACTGCTACAATGTTATGAAAGCAGCAGTTGGGCAGCAATAGTATTGCTTATCCAGAAGGCTCACTGTTTCTACAAACTGATGTGCTGTCATCAGTCGACTTATAACTTCAGCTGGCAACTCTTTACAGTCAGTGCTTTAGTTACTGTAGTTATTCAGAATCTAGCTCTGCAAATTTTTAACTGTTCAAAAATAATTTAACCTTGCAAAATGAATATGCACATTCCCTAAAGACTGAAAAAAGTGCAGCAGAATCACAGACTCCATCAATTAATCTGAAATTAATGTAAATCTAGGTACAGTTTTTTCACAAAGCATAGTTGTCACATGGCTGATACGTCTTCCAGGAATGCGTATTTCAACTGAAGTGTAGGTAAGTTAATCCTTTGCTTTAGTCCTGAATAAGATGACGGTGGGAGGAAGAACAGTCCTCCTCTGCCTATACCCTTAGTCCAATTTAAGAAGCTCATTACATCAAATGCCTCTCTACATTGGATATTGCGAGTGAGCATTAAGAATATATGCCTCTATGTGACATTTAACTACACTGGGGATATTCTACTCAATTTCAATGATTTCTGCCTAACTAATAGAAATTTATAATCCTGTATTACAAGTGATCACTCATCTCCCCTCCCCACCCCCCATCATCAAAAGAGACTGTATTTTGACAAGTTTGCACCAGTGAGTTGCAACAAGCTCAGAACACAACGCTGAGAACATGCAACCTTAGCACATAAAAGTGGCAAAAAGTGAGCATAAGCAGTACCATTCCTTTACTGGAGCTGGTTAGCAAATGTTAGGGGTACCTGATTTTAGTTTCCTGTGTCTGTGTGTTTCTGTGCTAAACAAACTTGTTTCTGTAGCAGTGGCTGGAATTCTTCAAATGCAGAAGTGTCAAATTCAATTATTTCCAGAACAGACATGAAAAATCCACTGGCTCTACACTTTTTTCAACTACAGAACAGAAAGACTGAAAATACCTTTCAGAACAAATTGTGAAGTGTAACAAAGCAGTTCTAAGATATTAAGGATAACAAGGATATCGAAGGATTTGTGAAGAACTGACTGTAGCTTCCATAATACTTTCAGAGCCCAGCAGATATCTCACAACCTATCACAAAAATAAATATCATACTGTAGCATAGGAGAAACTGCAGTGTAGGATATGTTTTGCTAACAAACACTTCTTGCTGAAAGGAAGAAGTACCACTACAAATGGTAGTTTCACCCAGAAGATGACAGCTTAACAGGTGCCTGGCAGCATGTATACAGTTGGTAAAACTTTTGATATAGAAATGTTCTATCATAATCTAAAAATATACGGACAGTTGTCCTAGTACAATATTGTCATGATCTCTTCTGATTTATTGTGTTTTTTAAAAAGAAGGCCCTGATTAAGAAAAGCGTTTACTAGAAGTAAGCACCTAAGTGCAGGTGAGAAAAAAGGTATTTTAAAATCATAGTTGCCTTCTTGCTACATGCTCTCTACCTGTCTGCCTTCAGGGACTGCAAAGAAAATAGTCACTTTCACATTTATCTGCTGGATTGGTGGTCGTTAGCCCTAGGTACCAACATATTGTTGTTATGTCCTGCAGTAGTCATGGAAGGTGTATCTTTATTCAAAACATAAAAGGGGTGGAAGGGAAAATAACTTGTCACATGTGGACAGGAGGCAAGCTGTGAAGGCAATACGGTATTTGGCACAAGTGAATAGGGCTCTCCAGAATGTTTACAAAAGAGGCCAGGAATCAGCAGAGCTAGGAGAGAAATTTTGGGAGTGATGGAAAGAATAATTCAAGAAACTTTCCTCTGCCCAAAGAAGAAACAGCCTAAAAAGACAGAATTTTTCAGGAAGTTTTTAAAAAAACAACATACATTCATTTGGTTGGGCTTTGAGGAATTTGTACACAAGTTTACCTGGCAAGTAATTTATTAAAAATAAGGTCCTGATCCCACAATTAATTTCAAACAATGATGCAACTGTACCCATCCCATATGGTACTTTATTTCCTTTCCTCAGAAGTTGCAGGATTGGTATTTAATGAATCTCCAATACTGGAGAGGTGGTCTCTCTTTTTGAGACATTTTGTCCCATTGCCCTCATATCCCTCCCCCAAGATCCCACATGGGCAGGTTTTTGATAATTGTCGCCTGTAGCCAGGTTTCCAAAATCCCCATAAAGAGCAGGAAGTGAAGCTTTGGTTCTGCAGGTCTCTGTCAAGCATGCAGAGACAGCAAATAGGAGCATCAAATGGGAGCCAAGGGATAAAGTGTTGAGTGGAATTTCACAACAGAAGAATCTGACCCCAACAATGAACACAGGGACTGGAAAGGCAGACAAGCCAAAACAGAAATGACCCCTAAAAATTAAAGGATGAGAGGACTTGATACTGAATGCAAGCAGAGAACATTAGCTATCCTCTGCTTACACAACAGAGCATTCCTTCTATCACAAACATCTACCAGCTTCAGTGGGTAGCTCTGCTCCACCTCTGAGACAGCACAAGTCAGATGTGCAGGTGCATATGTGAATAGGACAGATTCAGAGAAAGAATGGGAAATTCTGGGACAAAACGCATAAAGCTTTGGCATATCTAAGGAATCCTTCCTTTTGAAAAACCATTTATGTGTGCACGGAAGAAGTCAGTGAGATATTCAATAGCCCTAAATTCAGTCTTACTATTGAAAAAAACCAACCACAAACTCACAGTCTGTTTCAGGTTTCTTTGGAAAACAAAATTCATACTGAGAGCATTACACCAAAACTATAACTATTTTTACTTCAAAAATTCTGCGGTTTTATAAAAATTTCCTCCCTACCTTACCCTAAAGTTTAAAGGGAACCAAAGGTATCAATCTTCTTCCTGTTAATCTTGCAAATATTTTCATACCTGAAGAACTACACTGCATTCTATAAACCAAACAAACATTATTATTTACTTTTTGCCACACAGGAAACACGTACAAATACTTATTTTACTTGACATATTAATATCTTAACTTGATAAAATTTTATTTTTATTTTAATTTTCAAAGTGCACCTAATCATATGCTCTAAGTGCACACACAGTATTCATATAAAAAAGTAGCACATATTCAAACTGAAATAGCCCAACAAGTAGTGTTTTCAAAATCACTAGTTAGAACAAAATAAATGCCATCTAAATACCTGACCCACCACATTCTCAGAACCCAAAGAAAAACAGAATTTGCAGCATCTAGGAAAGCAGAACAGACTGCAAATTCTGACAAGGAAGAAACAAATGCCTGAATAGTGTTCTCACCAAGTACAGCCTTGCCAGCTCTTTTCCCTTACAAATCAACTGCCAATTCAAGGACCTCAGCAGGTCTCATCTATTGTGGTAATACCACTAAGAAGAAAGGTTTCAGGAACCCAGAATCCATCCATTAATGGCTTTATACCTCAAGTTTAACACCTTGCTAACTTCCAAATGTACTGCCCTCCAAGGACAAGGTCCTGCAGAGGACAGTAAGCCTGCTTAACTTTACACTGATGAAGTTACCCTATTAATGTCAGTGGTACTAGTCAAGTTTAAAATTGAACATATTTTCTATAATTCTATGATTTTTCTGTGATTCTATTTTTTTCTAGACCTTTATATAAGATGAGACAAGTGTGCAAGTCTCACCCAGCTAAACATGCAGAGCCTTGAAGATCAGAAATGAAGAGTACAGAATGACCTAAATGACCAGATAAACTAATCTACTCTAGAATAACTCTTAGTAACACAAAGTCCAATACTAGATGATAGCACTTTATCTGAAATAATAGGGAAAAAAGCTGCCACAGAAAAACAAGAGGAAAGAAAAGTCTGCTGACCAGTACTCAAACTGAGTCTGAAGTCTAGCTAAGTATACACTCGGATACACCTATCATACTTTCAGAACTACAGAAACTAAGTGTATTCTTAATATCTGTATGTAGATACTTAGGGCTAATCTATAAAATAAATTTTAGATTACAGATTATTTGCCACATTTTGATCTTTTGCAACTGGGTTCAGTGAGCACTGGAAGACGTTTGAGCTACTGCTTTGCCCATTTCGTCAGTGAAAGAATCAAGTTAAAGACAACATGCCCCCATGGATTAAATTTTTCTTTTTTTCATTTTGCCTGAACCATGTTTAAAAAAAAAGTTAGATATGAACAGTTCATGTCTGAGATTTTGATAGAGTAAAAAGAAGCTGTTATGTCTTATCTACCTACAAAAAGGAATAGTTTGTAGTCACATCAATAAAAAAAGTAGTGTTGTAGCTACAATCGCATTGAGGATTTTCAGCACAGCCAAGACTTTACAGGGCTTGAAAACACAGAATCAAGACAGGAGAAAAGGAGAAGAGATTAAAATTATGGCTCTGTAGTTACAACTCTATGCTTCAAAATATATGGACAGTTGAATCTAAAGCTTTAAAAACAGGGAAAAAAACCATCTAATTCTGACCAGCTGGTAGGTCAAAACCTCTTGTGAACAGTGATACAACAAAGCATCCAGGGTATTATACTTAGTTTAGAGAAACGTACAAAGTATTTTGATTCCAAGCCAGTTCCAGCAGTACAGCCCTACTGTTTATCAGTGACTCCATTTTTGAAATGTCAGTATAGACAAAGAATGGAATTTAAACAAAAAATCATCTTTGCAAGTGTGCACAGATGAAATGGTTACTGGAAAGACAGCTAGTAAACAGTACTTAAACCAGCATATATTCACAAACATCCTGTATAACGGGAAACAGCCGGTGTAAATTAATGTCAACTTTCTTTGAAAGCTCTAATTAGCATGAAAACTTAAGAGTGATCATTTCTGGCAGATGGAGCACTTCAACACTTCCTAGGGGAAGACTCAGCAAAGGGAAGAGAGTGATTTAATGCGAATTTGTGAACGTGCAGTTTCTCCTAAAATCTCCAAAGCTCTACTCTTTGAAGAGTGCCATACTATGCACACAGGGCAAGGACAAAATTAACTCATCTCTCTTTCCATCAAATGCTAAATTTCTCATATACATACTTTTATCAGTCAAGTATCTTTACTAAAGAGTTTGAGTTACACACACATGAAACACTAAGAGCTTTAATCAGGCACATTACTCTTCAAACTGCATAAAAAAATTAATAACCTTACCCATAAGAAATTGTGCCTAGCTTTGATTTTACTACTGTGCTAGATTATCCATCCTGAAATTCGTTTTAAATTAATTCAAAGCAAAAAAAACCAAACAAACAAACAAAAAAAAAAAACAAAACCAAAAAACCAATGCCAATTTGATGCAATATTTGGATCCTATTTCTGGCCTCTTGACAGTTTACAATTTCACACCAGGGCTGTTATTAAACTGAATTTCACTTAATTTTGTTGCAAAGACTGTTTGTTACAACAGGAATACAGGCTGAAGGTTTTTTTGCTATCATTTTGCAGGAGATAGAGGAATTACCAGTACTGAAAAAGGAGTACCTTTTTTCTTTCCTTCATCATGCTTTAAACTGATTGTGAAGATCACATCTTTATTTGCCTGATTCTCTAAGAACACAATATTGAAACTATCATACCACTTGCATTTTTTTATCTCCCCACAAAACAACTTTGGAACTAATGACCTGTTTTGACAGTGGGGTATCAAAAATATATTTCTTTCTCACAATTTCAAAAAATAAGTGGCTAGAGGCAGCAGAGGGAATGACATCCTCCATGACAACTTGCTAAGAGGAAAACTGCGACACGAGGTTCAAAATTTATTAGTCAGAGAATCCACATAAGAAGAAATGCTATGAATATCCTAACCACGGAAAAAGTCTTTGTTGATGTTTATTCTATACTAAGTACTGAAAAAATACATGCAGCAGCACCATGACTATGGATTGGATTTTTATGTGTCCTGTAAAAGCTCTAATTTCAGTTCAAAAACCCAAGCAGATGAAAAACCTTCAGAATGTGTCTTATGCTCCTCTTTTATGTTCTTTCCCTGGTACGTGGATTGTCTTACCAATAATGGACAGTATATATGCAGGCCTATTGAAATTCAAACAAAACATAAGCCTTGTATGAGAAATATGTCTTTTGGAATCAAAATTAGTTAGTTTTTATGAAATTGTGTGTTAGATTTTTTTATTAGGAAGTTTAGGAACACAGAATAGTATAGCTGTCAGCTGCCAGACAAGCCAAACAGCAATTAGTTGTTCTGCTATCTCTTGCAATCCAACTGCCTCATGAAACAGAGAGCACAGTATCAATACTGGAATCTACTTTTGCTCCGAATATTTGCAAAAGATTCTTTGCCTTAACAGCCCTGAGAAATTCCTTGCATCTCTACAATGAGGAAACATTTAAGTATGTTCATATCAGAGCCAGTACCAGACCCACAGAGACAACTACTAGCTGAACCCATGGGTTAGACTATGTGGGTACTATCAACATCCAACTGAAATGGTGTAGAATGTCAAAACTGGTCTTTGACAGCTGCCTTCATCACTACGTTCCAAATTGCTGTGATAGTGCAAGTTCTGCATTGCTTTTAGGTCTTGTTTATCTGAGGGATATTTGGCTGCATTAATGAAAAAGCATGAAAATGCCACAAGTCTTTTAAACTGGAATGTCAGTCAGGGAGAAGCAACACATCATCCAAGTGCACAGGTAGTTCCAAGTGACACCATTTCTTCTCTTAATCCAATGTGAGTTCAAGTGTGTGCTTTCAACAATATGAGGCTATGACTCATCATCTCTGATTTTGGACCAAATGTATGTACATGACAAATTTTCCTAATAAGGACTGCAGACTTGTGATATGCTTGGTCACAGTAAAATTGGAAGCAAGTTTGACATTTCAAATATTAATTTATTTGAAATGAAATATGCCCTGTAAGATCTATAGAGAGTCTAAACTTATGCAAATAATTGAGATAGAATTGTCTGTGAAAACTAGGAAAGTATTGGGGGTGGGAGGGAAGAACCACCCAAAACACTAGAATAGAGAAACAAGAATTATTCTATGTCCCTGGAAGAGGTACTAGTCAAGATAGCTGCACAAGACCATGAGTATCAGCATAGTGCAATGAAGCATTTGATACTGCAAAAACAGCCAGGTACACTCTTTGCCTCGGTAAGAAGAGCAAGAAAGACGTCTGGGCTGACTCCCTTCTTCACCCACACAAATGTAAAACCTTAATTATTAAAGAGAGCTTGGAAAGGCTGGGTTTCCTGATGGCACCCACAAGATGCAGGCCAAAAAAAAAGACTACAGATTCTAGCCACAGATATGCGTTTGAACAACTTTTCTTTTAAATAAAGGTATCATAAGGCAAAGCTAATTAAACAAAGATAACCTAATGGACCAGGTGTCAAAAGGAAATTCCAGTTGTGCTTTATTTAGGTTTAATTGTCAACATCAGACAATAAAGAAAATTACACAAAAGCAGCTTTACAGTTTTATAGGGTAAAATAAGAATTCTCCATTGAAAGTTCTTCACTTTATGAACTTCATAAAGTTTCAAGACTTTTCAAAAGCTCAGCTGCTTCTAACTTTAGCCATTTAGTTATTTCCAAGAGATTTTAAAAATCAGATATAAGCTTTCTCAAGAAAGAAAACTTTTTCCCCTTGAACTAGAACAGGTGTACATTCTCAAATCAAACAGAAAAGAACATAACCTTACTGTATTGAAAGTTGACAATTTCTCCAAGCTTTCAGAAGTGACTATCAGGTTTGAAGAGACTTCATCTCTTGTGTGTTTTGTTGTTTGGGATTTTTCCCCCGCCCCGAAACTGCATGAATTAGTTACTGCAACATCAGAAGAATGCTTTTGTATGTCAGAATTTTATTTTTCCATGTTAATCCACAAGATATTAGAAATTCCATAAAGACATACTGTATCTGGTCATATAGATGTAAAAATCCTGACAGAATATAATCCTTCAAATAAACTACTATACATACACTTCATCTTGGCTGCAGAGTAATGCAATTAGGTAGCTGTAATATAAGACAGGAGAAAAGTTTCTGGAAATCAGAAGAGTTCCATTAGGGAATGACACAATTCATTACCTTTTTCCTATTCTCCTTGCTTTGGCTTATTTTTTGTCCCACAAAATTGTGTGTTGTGTATTTATAGTAAAGATTGTATTACTCATTTTGAATTACTGAAAAAGTTATCATAGCTATGCTTTTTAAATTAGAATTAATCAAACTTAAACTATGACATGCCTGAGTTACAGTTCAGTATAATCAGATCCATGTGCACATGAACACCGTAATCCTAATGACTATTAGTTCTGGTCTACTGACATCAAACACAGCACTTGGGTTGAACAATGCATCATGAAAAAGTTTCATTAAAATGTGTGTTCACACTTTTAACTTCTGTAAACAGCATTATAGCAATGAAAGACTGATTTACTTGTGAATGAGAATATCCATGTAACATTATACTACTTCACAAGCTCCTACACTGGAATAAAAATATTACAAGATCTTGTGATAAAACTCTGGTAAGGTAAAATGGACTCCCCTACACTATTCATCCCAAATAATTTCAACATGAGTGTAAGCATCAGAATACATACCTTAACATATATGGCAGAATGCTTACCACAGGAAAAATAAGACTTGCTCTCAATTTTCTTTTAAATATACTAATGAAAGGTGCAGTGTGATCCCAAGAAGACTTCAAGAAGTGATATATTTACTGTCAAACTGGTAGTGCCTTCTGCTCTAATACAACTGGGCTGTGAGGTCATGGAGCAGAATGTATAAACATCCATTGTAAATATTAAAGAAAGATAAAGTTAGAAGTTGTTACCATAGCATTCTGTGTGTGTTTTAGCAGAGCAATTGGAAGATCAAACACAGAAACGGCACTTGCTGCTGACTCAAAAGACGCAAATTCTATTAACAGGCTGCATTAACAACATAATTTAAATCTCTTATTATTTCAAAAGCATCATGTTTTAGTTCTGAGCAGGTAGAACTTCTTGACATTTTCCTTGTGCAAAAGTGTTCTTCACAGGACAAGGAAAGTTACTAGTTATCATAGAATCATAGAACAGTTTGAGTTGGAAGGGACCTTTAAAGGTCAGCTAGTCCAACCTCCATGCAATGAGCAGGGACATCCCCAATGAGATCAGGTTGCTCAGAGCCCCGTCCAACCTGACTTGGAATGTTTCCAGGGATGAGCCATCTACCACCTCTCTGGGCAACCTGTGCCAGTGTTTCACCACCCTCATTGTGAAAAATTTCTTCCTTATAGCTAGTCAAAATCCACTCTCTTTTAGTTTAAAACCATTAACCCTTGTCCTATCGCAACAGGCCCTGCTAAAAAGTCTGTCCCCATCTTTCTTCTAAGACCCCTTTAAGTACTGGAAGGCTGCAATGACATCTCCCGGGAGCCCTCTCTTCTCCAGGCTGAACCACCCCAACTCTCTCAGCCTTTGTTCAGAGGAGAGGTGTTCCATCCCTCTGATCATTTTTGTGGCCCGCCTCTGGACCCTCTCCCAACAGGTCCATGTCTTCCCTGTTCTGAGGGCTCCAGTGCTGGACATGGTATTCCAGGTGGGGTCTCACCAGAGCAGAGCAGAGGGGCAGAATCACCTCCCTTGATCTGCTGGCCACACTGCTTTTGATGTGGCCCAGGATATGGTTGGCCTTCTGGGCTGTGAGCATGCACTGCAGGCTCATGTCCAGCTTTTCACCCACCAGTACTCAAGTCCTTCTTGGCAGGGCTGCTCTCCATCCCTTCATCCCCCAGCCTGTAATTGATCCTGGGGGCTGCTGCGACCCAAAGTGCAGGACCCTGCACTTGGCCTTGCTGAACCTCATGAGGTTCACGTGGGCCCATTCCTCAAGCTTGTCCAGGTCCCTCTGGATGGCATCCCATATCTCAGGTGTGTCAACTGCACCACTCAGCTTGGTGTCCTCTGCAAACTTGCTGAGGGTGCACTTGATCCCACTGTCTATGTCACTGATGAAGATATTAAAGAGTACTGGTCCCGATATGGACTCCTGAGGGACACCACTCGTCACCAATCTCCACCTGGAGATTGAGCCATTGACCACTACCCTCTAGATGCAACCATCCAACCAATTCCTCATCCACCCAACAGTCCACCCATCAAATCCATCTCTCTCCAACTTAGAGAGAAGGGTGTTGTGGGGAACCACACATGACTGGTCTCATTATTTAGAAGTATAAACGTATTTAATAGGGAGGCTTTGGTCTCTCAAGAAAAGAAAACGCCTCCTGCAAATCATGTTTAGTAACTGCTCTTGAGAAGACAGACATAAAACAAAACTTCGGTGTATACCACCATGTTCTTTTTATGGCAGCAGTGCCAGCCGCTTACGTTCTCTAAAAGTGTGTAAATCAAAGCAGCAAATTATGTTAAAAAGCCAGCTCATATAAGCAGGTACAGCTCAGAGATAAGTGACAGTGGAATACTAAACACACTGAGGCCCTTTCTTCTTTCAAAGTGAATGGTGTACAGAGAAGAAAGACTTATTTTCAAGTGAGAAGAAAGCTTGATCCTCTATGCTGCAAGCAAAAAGCATACAACAACCACTCTACACACACAACCCCACATAATTAGACTGCCCTTCCCTCACAAGATTTGAGAACAAGAAATCTTATAGTAACGGACACAGCAAAACTATAAGTGCTAATTCAGAAGTTGTCATTTGGTTATCTTTTTTCAACTTTTAACTCTGTCACCCAAGCAACCTAATACTCTCTCATCTTTGTGCCTTTAACTGATCCACTGCATTACACTGAATTTCTCTTGTGTTAGCTGGAAAATCTTTCCCACTTTATAGACCTCAATATGAGAACAAAATTAGTTACTTTTTTTGTAAGCAATGAAATATCACTGATGATAATAGATTCCCCAAAGAAATGCTAGCTATGAAAGTATAATTCTTTCTCACGAGTCATGGATGTTATAATCAGGAAGTCAGGAAAGAATAATAAACAGGGATAATTTGCCATTAGCTCAAAGTACATTGGGCTCCACTGCGTCTTCAAGAAAAACAGCTCACGTGTAGCTCTAGGTTGGAGGCAGCTGGAACACCAGTCTCTCCTTTTCCTGTGCAATCCATTCATATAAGCATTGAATCCAAACCAAAACCAAGTTTGAACAGTTTGACTTCCTGGTTAAAACTGCTCTGTTAGAACAATGCAAAGGGTCATTTCAAAGCAGTTCAGTGCCTTTTTAAAGTTTCCTCCATGGGAAAAGTACATGCAATGCTATACCTTTTAAGCATTCAGAAGCAAGACCTAGTCCTTAAAAAATATTTTTAAAAACTGCACTGATATCAAAAGAAAGACTAAAAATCCAAATCACTAGATCCCACAGAAAGAGTGGTATAGAAGGACATTTTAAACAGGCATGAGTATTCAAGAGCCCATATACTAACTGATCTTACTGCAAAAGGAAAATTATTTTGACATCTGAGCTATTCAGCAAGTCAAAAAAAGAAGTTCTCAGAATTCCTGAAATTTATGCACTCCTCCCCCACCCCACCCATGTTTCGCACTGTTTTTTGTTTGGTATCTTCTATCAAGACCTAAAATTGAGTACTAGGGAGAAAAATCAATCTCTGTTAGAATGCAGAGTTATAATAAACAGCTGCATCTATAACTGGACATTTAGAGGTCTAGAAAAAGACATAACAACTCCTACACAAACATACGTAAATTAAGGTTTTACAAGGTACCTGGTATGGAGTTTGTTGCTCTTCCCATTTTGAGGAGGGTACTCTTCTATAACATCCTGTACAAAAGGTGGCTGCTGCCGGTGTGTTCTGGTGTATGGCAATGTTCCTGTGTGGCTAAACATATCACAAGACCTAATGGGAATTGTCCCCTTCTTCTTCCTGGGGAGGGTGCCATGGATAGAGATGCCTTGAAAGGAGTCTGAGCAATGCTCAGTTGGTGAAGGTTTAGTGGTCAACAGGTCCATGGAAGAAGCTAATGAGAACTGGTGGTTCACTGGGCCATTTCTGGGAAGACTTGAAAATTTTCCTGCAGCTATCATTTTTGGTTCTAGAAAAACAAAAACAAGATTTATCATAGCGTACCAATCATCAAAGCCCCCACTTTAATGAAAGTTAAATAGGATGACTAACAAAGGCATCTAGAACTGAACTTCTGCTTTACTTTGAGGCAGTCGGATACCTCAAGATATAGTCTGTATTATAATCCTGTCACATTGCTCCCAACTGCATGTCAAGCACACATGCATATTAACTCTTATACATGTGAAAAGTCACAACAAAAAACAACCGATCAAAACAACCCTGAGCAATTCTCCATTTTTATCCACAAAATTCCTCTTCTTGCTCCTTCACATTCTCTGAAGACTCAGACATCAACTTAGAATTATTAACAAAAAGCAAAGTTTTAAGAACATTTTAACAAAAAAATAAAGGACACTCTACAGCTTGGTTTGGAAGAATATGTTTCTAAACCCCATAGTTGGCACATTGTGAGGAAAAAACTGTTTCTGAAGAGTCTTGCTTCAAGTAATAAATCTAGCAGAGAACTGGTCACATATTTCTAACAGGCTGTAAACTAAAGGGCTCTACCCAAGAGATAAGGGCAGGAGCAGATTACTGGAATTCTCTTCTTCAGCATGCACAGCCTGCTGGCTCAAATCGTTGTTGACATTAGGGATTTGCATAGCTGTCAGTCTCTTGTACAATCAATTATAGCCTGCCGTACAGTACAGGTTTTTCTGTTATCGTGAGCATAAAACTTTGCAAGACAAACACCTCAGGCACATTAACAGATTGCTGTTCTGTTCCTCAAAAAACACTGCCCTGTGCTCACTTTATAGTGTCATATTAGAGAAGACAGGCTGTCTTACCCTATCCAGTTATATTAGCCCGCTAAAGCCACTCTATGGAACGTACACACAAACTTAAAGGTCAGCCAGTCCTACATTATTTAGCCTAAGTGGTAGTCAACCAGGTATCTCCTGTAAAAACTGGAAAAGCCACAAAAGCAGCAGAGAGTGATATGAAATCAGAAAGCAGAAGAGTAATAACAGTTATGGACAGGGAGAATCTGTTCTGCCCTTGGTCAAGTTTCACACTGAAAAGTAAGAGTAGCACCCTGAAGGCCCAGCAGCCTGGAAATCAGCTGCTTACAGCTGCACAAGAAACCCTCTGATTTTGGGGAATACATGGCTGTTGCAAGGGAAACAGAGTTGCCTCTATAGGACTCCTGCTCCCTTCTCTAGCTTCAGCATGCTTCAAAGTGTTGCTGCACCTAAGCTACTGTTAGTTCTACTCAGAGGTTATCATAACAGGCTTAGATTTACAGTAACACTAAAGCTGATTTCAAATTTATGAAAGAATTCCGCTATTTCCTGTCAGCTGCATTGCAGAGATTCACAGGCTGGATAAGGTTTTCAGACTTCCAACAACAAGTACCTTCCCACTTCTCCCTTACTGAGGGTCCTACAATAAATACTCATTAATTACAGATTGTAAATAATATTTAGATTTTTTTTTTTTTAATCTTCAATGTGCCAAGGCTCTGTCTGAGCACAGCTACCATGTACTATAGTAGAAAAGCCTCTGGAAATAGCATCTCTGCCCAGAGATAATCTGTTTGACTTTGGTCAGGTTTCTTGCTAAAAAGAGTTGAGAAGTTAATAAGAACTGATATTATTAGTTACACAGATACAAACAGAATTTGAAATCCTAAAGAAACCAAAACACACCCTCACAAAAAAATCTTACACAAATTATCATATGGGCCCTTGATGTGAAACATTACATCACCTCTCCATTTATCATGTGGTTTGAGGACATAGTTTCTGTTGGCTAGTACTAAACATATCACATAACTATTTTCAAAATAATTTTTAAAACGTCTATAAAGTCAGTTTTGCATCACAATTGTTCTAAGCAAAACAACTGGTCCAGAGATAGGAAGCTCTAAAATGCAAATGCTTATCACAAAGCTACAACCTCCTATAGCTAAAGCAAACTGACAGAGCTTATTTCCAGTAAAATCAGCTTTATTATTAGACAGGAATGATAAAAATTACTTCAAACAATAGCGGGGAGGGCAAGGAAACTTCTTAGAATTCAGTGAGTCCTTTGAAAACTCAACCTTATGTGTTTACTGTAATAAGGCAACAAACATCATTTATAAAGAGTCGGAAAAAACAGAGGCTAGCTTGCTCATATTGCACAAACGTTGTATCGTCCTTTTTGGGGCTGCTGAGATTCTGTACTTAATAATCGTACTTTCTTATTGGTTTATAAGAAACACCTCCAAACCTGACAAATTCTGACTATTTAAGAGCAGGTTATCCAGGCAGAGAGGTTTTCCTTAGGCTTTCCTGCAAGATTACCACTATGCTGAAAGGGAACACATGATGTTTCATGCAAATGGGTATCAAATCCAAGCAGGTATAAATATATCCAACAAAAGCTTCAGTTTACTAGTTGATACCAGATGAGTCCATGATAGGCTTACGATGACAGTGAACTGTCAACCACTTCATGTTTGAGAATCCATAAAACAAGCTAAGAATTCCCTCTCCTAACCAAATCACAGAATAATTATAGTGATCCAGTAGGTTTCCAGTTCAAGAGCCTGAGAATAAACAAATAAGCAACGACCCTCTGAAGTACAACATTTTCCATTTAACCTTCCCTCCTAAGAAGGCCTTTTTAAGAAAGAAAACCAAATTCTCTCAGGTATGTCCTAATCACTGCACCTTTTAAGTCACTCCCAGTAACATCCCATGATTTACAAATTCAATATCCAATCCTGAAATTCACACCTGAGTGTTGTTTTGAGGAATCAAGTTAGAGTTCCAAAGTTAGTAATACCTATGTTGAAGAACTTGCAAGATACTTAGCCACAATTATGCATGTACAGAAGCTTTGATAATATTTTACGCATTCCTCCCTGTAAAACATGTCAAAAAAAAAAAAAAATCCCAAACCTCAGAACAACAGGTCAGTTAACTTCTACCCATAAATTCATCTGCTTGCCTATCTGTTGCTGTACTATGTATTCTTCACAAATGTAAACCAAGAACTACAACAATTAACTTAGTAACAAAAGTCCTGCCAAACTATCCATACATTTTTCTCATATTTAATGTAAATACTGCAAAGAGGAAGCCTCTGCAGTTGAAGACTCTGGAATATCTCAAATACTTTAGCATATGATTCAAAGAATGTTTGACTTTACTAGATATAGAAACCCTGAAAATTTTACTCCCTAGGAGACAGTGTGCTTTGAACAGGTGCCATCATGCAATCCACAATGGAAATGGGAGGAATTATAGCAGAATGACAGCCCAAAATTAACTGAAATTTAATTGTGCACATTCCTATTTGTCAAAATGCAGCATGTAGCAAAACAGAGCACTCTGGAAGTCATACAAGTTTCCTCTAACTAGATGCAAACAAGATTGACTCATGGCAACGTACTGTTAAAAATGCTAGGTGAATTTGTATTTATATATAAAGCGGCATTTCTCTTTCTTCTGTCTGCAGTTTGGGAAAGTGTATGGGAATGGGATTAGCACGAGCCAGACTGTGAATTCAGAGAACTGGAGGACATGAAAGGTTTCCAGGTAACTTCTGACATGTCCTGGTTTTTGTTATGGATGAGGGTAAGGGAATACAAATGAAGAAGCCTTTAAAATCAACATGGCATTTAGGAAAACAGTATGAGATTGGACATAGAATAAAATACATATCTGGTGGGCAAGACCAAACATGCACCAAACTCTAATCCAATGGGTATGCATCTCTTCACATCATTGCTCAAAACAAAAAAGAACCATATGAACAATGAAACAAATAACCTTCACTTCCCTAAAACATACAAAATATCCTTCTACTCATGCCCTCTTGGCTTTGGGATGCAAATACAAACTTCATGGCTCAGATTGTCTTCATGAAAACTTTCTGATGTCCACACAGTCTGAAGAAGTGTTCTGATGGTTCATTCAACCTGGTAAAGGTACAAGAATAGGTTGTGGTATGGGAGGAGCACTTAACACAACTAGTGATAATGGCTGCTATGTTGTTGTTTTAATGCACTGGAAGAGGGGAAGTAAGGGAAAGGGAAATCTCCAGTTTGGCCTCAGAGATTCCTGAATGGCATAACAAACAGTCCAAGGCTGTATATGCTCATGCTAATGGAAATCTTATAAAAGTAAATAGAAAAGCAATTTCAGAGTTCCAAATCAGACTCTCAAGCTATCTTAAAACTCTGGGTTATATTTAAACCAGTTTTGGACATTAAAAGGTTCACACTTCTCTCAAAGTCTTACTGATCTGCAGTCCCAGTGATCCTCCGTGTTAGATCAAACTCTCTGAAGTCTATACCTGGTGTTACCGTATCACCAATGGTACAATACTTTACTCAAAGTCTTACCATGTCTTTATCAGTATACGTGCTATGAAGCTAAGAGGGCTTGAACATGGTTTACTACATCCAACTGAGGAAGAATCACCTTACGTTCTCAGGTCTTTACAAGATAGAGTCAACTTTTGTGAAAACCCTACTTACTTCTGACACAGCAAATCGTCTCACAACCTCTTCCCACCTACCTGTCCTTCCTCCCTCAAAACCAGTAACAATAAATTATGATGATATTTTTTCTCCCTGCTAAGTTACTTGGCACATTTACATGCACTATGCAGATACACACAGGAAATTATGAGAGTGATCAATCTTAATGGTGAAGAAAGTCAAGTTCAGGACAAAAACCAGATCAATTTCCTCGAATTTATTTTTTGTGTAGTAAGGAAATAAGTTAGGGAAATAGAATAAGCATGACTAAAAAGCCGCTGAACTTAACATACCACAGGAAGAAACACAGTTAAAACTACAGCCACTATAAACTCAAGGTAGATTTCATGTTAATTGTCTCCCTAACAATGTCATCTTCTTCGTTAGTATAACAAAAAAGAGAGGATTCCTGATCCCAAAATGGCTTAGAAGCAGGTTTCTACAACCTGTATTTTCTGCCTTTCCCTCCCCCCCCAC
>NW_010547010.1:122882-124628 GCF_000687285.1 Phaethon lepturus
AAACTGATGTGGTAGCTGCTATTGCAAACAGGTCACAGGACTTTGAGAAGAATACTAAGGTTCAAGAATCTACAGCCTGTTATGATAAGGAGAAATTGAGAAAGCATATGCAATAGTTCAAAAGCTTTAAGCTACTATGAGAAAAAACATGAGTCTGTCAAACATCAAAAACTCCCCACAAGATCACAGCCAGGTCAGTGCTTCCAAAGGGTCTTAAGTGCTATCAAACTGTTCTTGCTCTCTTTCTCTCTCCTTACGTATGTCATACAATTTCCACCCCCATACATCCCTGCACTGTAATCTGACAGTCTATTTAAAATGTTCATTAAAACTTATTCTCGGGCAACAGAAAGCACACAGGCCAGGATAAGTTATCTTTGAAATTCCTGTTTCAAGATGAGAGAAACAGGTAAACCCCACACTTCTCTTTAGGAGTTTTCACACATAGAATGCCTTGATATCTACAAATAATGCCATGAAAAAGTGATCATTGAAGAGGATTCAACAATTAGTAGAAATCTCCTCATCTGGTGTTATACTATTAAATTAAATTTAAGTGCCCAACCAGTTAGCTCAGTAATCCTGAATGGTATGAAGCCTTGACTTGAAATAAACATTCTCTCCCCATTTTGTTGGCAGAAATAGAGGACTTCACCAAGGTTACTGTCAAATCTAAGCATTTTTCAGTTAATGCTTCAAAATACGAGCTTTCGTTCCTCCTCTAGTATAGGAAGTCATTTATTATTTTGCCTGCTCTGCTGTTCCCACGTTACTGAAAAAAATCCCACAAAACCACCACTCTAACTTAAAATTAAGCATTTAAAAAACCTTTTCAGCAGTAAGTATGCACTTAATTATTTTGCACTAACAACTGACTTATGGAAATTACATATTTGGACAGAAAGAAGCACTTTTAAATACGTTCCCCTCTAACCGACAAAAAAAAAAAGACGACACAGCATTTCCTTTCTCTCTACTCAGTGAAATATCTCGGTACCTCGAGTACACCAGTGTTTCATACTTAAGAGTAGTTAATAGATTTCCATGGGATCGGTTCACTATAAAATCTAAGCATTGCATCAAACGCCCCGGTAGTTACTGCCACAGATACGGCATTTCTAGTAGTCCGTAGGTCAGCCGCCGCCAGGGTCCGGGCTCGCCCTGCTCCTCCGTCCCCTGCCCCGATAGAGGTGGAGGGACAGAGGGACGCTCATACACACTTCACACACAAAACCAGCTTTTCATTCTCCGCCCGAGAGGGCAGCGCTGTCGCCCATAGTTACCGGTCTGATCACCGCTGCTTCTTTCCAGGCTTTCTGGGTATTAGTTGGAGGTTTCGTCCCGGCCAAGCGACCTCCTGGCAGCAAGTCCCGTCCAGGTCCCTCGGAGCTGCGGAGGCCCGCGGGCGGCGGTGCCGGGGGGAGCGGGCAGCCGGGCAGGAGGAAAAGGTGGCCGAGGGCCAGACCCGCAACAACAAGCGGCCAGGAGCACTTCGAGTAAATGAACCGGGACGTCCCCCGGAGAGCCCAAGCTATGGCCGTGCCGTGGTAGGAGCCGGCGCGTACACTTGCACCAGCCTGCCCTGAAGAAGAGCCGTTCGCGATAACTAGACTAAGGGTGACTCAACCGGAGCCTCCCAAGAGCGCCTTATCGCTCACTCGACTGGGCCGCCGAAGTACGGACCTGGTTCCGCAACTCTCCCGTTTCCACCTCCGCAAACGAGACCGACGCTGGGCGCCGCTCACC
>NW_010547011.1:0-584 GCF_000687285.1 Phaethon lepturus
TGCGAGCGCCGGGGGACTGCGCCGGGCCCCGTTGGCCGCCGTTGGCGCCTGTTGACCGCCATTGGCCCCCATTGAGCCCTATTGACCACCATTGGGCTCCGTTGGCCACCGTTGACCGTCATCACCCATCATTGACCACCATTGGTCCCTCTTGAACCCCACTGACTACCATTGGCCCCTGTTGAACCCTATTGACCACCATTGGGCTCTGTTGGCCCCGGTTGAACCGTATTGACCACCATTGGGCTCCGTTGGCCACCGTTGACCGTCATCACCCATCATTGACCACCATTGGTCCCTCTTGAACCCCACTGACCACCATTGGCCCCCGTTGAACCCTACTGACCGCCATTGGGCTCCGTTGGCCCCGGTTGACCACCATCACCCATCATTGACCCCCACTGGCTCCTGTTGAACCCTACTGATCACCGTTGGGCTCTGTTGGCCCCCATTGAACCCTACTGACCACCATTACACCCTGTTGGCCCCCGTTGACCGCCATCACCCATCATTGACCACCATTGGTCCCTCTTGAACCCCACTGACCACCATTGGCCCCCATCGAACCACACTGACCCCGATCG
>NW_010547011.1:841-1368 GCF_000687285.1 Phaethon lepturus
CGTTGGCGCCTGTTGACCGCCATTGGCCCCCATTGAGCCCTATTGACCACCATTGGGCTCCGTTGGCCACCGTTGACCGTCATCACCCATCATTGACCACCATTGGTCCCTCTTGAACCCCACTGACTACCATTGGCCCCCATCGAACCCTACTGAGCACCATTGGGCTCTGTTAGCCCCCATTGACCACCACCACCCATCATTGACCACCATTGGCCCCCGTTGAACCCTATTGACCACCATTGAGCTCTGTTGGCCCCCATTGAACCCTATTGACCACCACTGGCCCCCATTGGCCCCCGTTGAACTCTATTGACCACCATTGGCCCCCATTGGCCTCCATTGAACCCTGTTGATCACCATTGACTACCGTTTGTCCCCATTGACCACCATTGGTCCCCATTAGCCACTATTGACCCCCATTAACTGCCGACACTCATTATTACCCCGTTAATCACCACTGGCTGCCATTGACCACGACAAACTCCTGTTGGCCCCATTGACCACCATTGGCCCCCACTGGCCCC
>NW_010547012.1:0-1235 GCF_000687285.1 Phaethon lepturus
GGGGGGGAGGGGCTGGGGCACCCCCTCTCTCCTTGCGTTTTCGCCTTCGCGATTTTGCCGCTTGAGGACAGGAAGGGTCCCCCCGCGGGATCCTCCGCACCGGAGCACTTTGCGTCGGTGGCTTCAGATGTAGGATCTTAGCTCTTGGGGGTTGTTGGAATAGGGAGCTGAAATCCTTTCTGCTTTTCGTCTTCTGCCGCCGATTTGTGCTTCTAAGAGAGCTTGTGAGGCATCCACACAAACTCTGCAAGGCAACCTGTAGGCTGCACTTGAGTGTAATAAGCCTCAGTGATTGATTGATTATCAAAGACTGTCTCTGTTATGCCAGTAGCTTTTTAGAGTAAAACTCGGGGTTTGGATTAAATGTAGGGGGTTTGCCTAAAACATTGGGGGAACTTTGTCTGCCTCAGTGGGAAAGAAATGACTCAGTAATCTAGTCACTAGATCACCTGCTAACTCACTCACTAAATCTTCTTTCTTGCAGGAGTAAAATACAGCTAAGTGCCGATTCACTGAACGTGACTGCTAAGGTGCAGGAAGTGTCTTTCCCATCTACGGCTTTTCCAGTGCTTGTGAGTTGCTTCCTGTTTTTCTGGGGAAAATGTCATTGAAGCAGTCATTAATAATAATTCAAAAAATTCTGTGACTGTCATCTTTACGTGTTATTCAACAAAGTGGGTGCTGTTTTTCTGAAAAGAACTTAGCTGTTCTTCCCATTCTTCTTCTCGGGCTTCTTCCCACTCTCTGTCCCGTTTCCTTTGAAAACGTGATCTGAATAGTGCCACACGATGTTGTCCCTTCTCTGATCACTGAGGAACGCTCCCCTGAAGTCCCTTTAGCTTCCACATCAGGCTGAAGGAAAGAATGACGCCCATCAGCTGTGGCCGTTCCCAGCGAGGTCGTGAGCCTCTAGGCGCAAGAGGGAGTAAAAAGTTGACTGGCTGTGTTTTGGGTGCTGTCCTTTCTACAAGTGAAGGGGTTTTTCTCAATCCTTGCAAAGTGAGCGTGTAGTTTCACACGTTTATGAGCTAGCACAACGGCTTACTGCCTCAAGATGGGGACGGACGAATTCCCTCTCCTGCTTCCCATTGCATTGTCCTGCCTCTTTCCTCGTGCCAGCTTTTATGCTTGCTAGTTCTCTCTGCAAGCCAGTTTAGCTCTCTAACCTGGTGGAAAACGATCTGCTTTTCTGGGTTAGTTGATTTAACTCTCTAACCTGGTGGAAAACGATCTGC
>NW_010547013.1:0-26455 GCF_000687285.1 Phaethon lepturus
CTGAGTGATCTCTCCCTGCCCTTATCTTGACGCACAGGTTTCTCTCCCCTGCCCAGCTGAGGAGGGGAGTGACAGAGCAGCTTTGGTGGGCATCGGGCATCCAGCCAGGGTCAACCCACCACAGCCCCACACTTTGGGAGAGCTGAGCTGGGACCTCGAGCGTGGTACAGCACCTGGGAGAGGGAGGAAAAGGCAGTCGTGAGTGAGCAACCATGTCACTGGGGAAATTAGCAAAGGAAGATGAAGACCTTAGAAATGATGCAGGACTAGCAGAGAGAGACCACAAGAAGGAAATATTTAGGTTGTTATGATTTCATGCATCACATAAGTGATAAAATCCTAGAAGCACTGTGGACAAATTGCTGCACTGAAACACGACTCTTGTTAGCCATGGTTCGGACAAGCAGGAACTATAAATATTTATATTCTGCACCTGAAAAAAGGAGGAAGAAATGTCTATGCTAAGCAGGATGGTGAAGTGTTCTCCAATCCTTTCTTCTTAAGAAGTACACTAAAAAAAATTCTCCTGAAATTTTCAGGTCAACAGGAACCTGCACGCAGGATCCCTGAATGGGCTGGGTAGGGAGAGCTGTGTATTTCAGGTACTGACCTTTATTTAATCTGGGAATACCAGGGAAATTCCATAGCCAGGGAGATTTCATTAGGCAGAGAGGATGAACCAAGCAGCCACACACCAGGTGACATGATGTCATCCCTGTTTAATTAATAAATGAGCTTATGCAGGCTAAAGAGAAAACAACGAAATCAGGCCAGTCCTAGTCCCAGCCAGCACGGATTATGGAAAGCAGCTGTCAAAGTGAACTGATCTGGTTTTACTGTTAGAAGAGATTACAGATTGACAGATAAAGGTGATTGTGTAATGCTCATAAGCTATTTGACTTTATCTCTGGGTTTTTACTAAGAGGAGATCACCAATGAAAATGTTTTAATAGGATTACTTAGGAAAATTTAATAGGAACACCACTGTTCTCTGCTTTGAGGAAGAATATATAGATATTTCCCCAAAAATATGACTGTAAAAAACACTGACAGAAGTTGAAAATAGATTGTATGGATTGTTAGGTAAAACTGATGTCAAAAAAATGATATGTTAATACAGATGATCATGTAACCAATGTACAGGGCTGATGAACAGATAGAAGATGGCAGTGATGCTGGAAAGGTCAGAGTGGCAAGTCACCAACTGGCTCAAGCATTGGCTCTTAATTTGATGCCAGAGGTAAAAAAAAATACTTGGGATGCATAAAGGAAATAGAGTAGATGTTTTATTTCTAAAAAAATAAAAGCACTGGTGACAGAAATACTGGATTAGTGAGTTGTGCAACACTTTCCTGCAAGAAGCATCTCTGCTGTTTGCTCTTCTGTTCAAGGTGCTGTATTCTTGACTGGGATGGTACATCAACATCCGTCTCGCACCTCCTCCTGGATGCACTCATAAATGAGAGATTTTTCTTCATTCTCTGAGCTGAACAATGTGGGAGGTAGTTTTTCAATGCAGACCCTGATATAGCAGGGGAGAGAAAAATCAGAAGGAGGTGCTTCTCTTAAAATGCATAATGAAATGGTGGAAGTCACCAGTGCTGCTTGTCAGGCAAGTTAAATGTTTACAGAGTCCAGTACAAGGAGGACATAGCTGTAGAAGCTGGCAGAGACAACAGGAGCCATAACGAGAACAGACCAGGAGAGAAATAAGTAGTTGACTGTCATCTGTTTAAATTCTTATTCTTTTCTTACTGGAAGAGCTCCTGGGGATCATCATGTCTCCCTTTGGACATAACACAGGGCAGAGGAGCCTAACCTAGAAGCTACCTCCTAAAGCTAAGTCTGCAAAGGAAATTCAGTCTTGATTTAAGACAGGAACAAATGTGACTGCAGGCCAGTTTATACCGGCTTCATGAGATCAGGCTCATAATGTCATGACTTGCAGCAATGTGACCTTTTTGGAAACCATTTGTTCTCAGAGGTTAAAATGAATATATCTTCCTGTCCTTTGCTTGAACAGCTCTTCATAACTGCCTTGAAAATCCCCAGAAAAATAGAGTTGGGCTCATCACTTACTAAAAAATTTTCTTCATAGAATTTCTCCAAGCAAGCAAGAAAACTACTATATTCGGAGACATTTATTTATAAAACAAACATTACTTGAAAGGACCTTGAAAATACTGAACTTCTTTGGTCTAACCCAAAAGGAAGCAGCTTTTTTTTTCCTATTGGATTGAAGTGAGGAGAAGAGGTGGTTGGAGTGGGGGATACATGACATATAAATGTCAGTGGATGTGCAGGATGTGCATTGAAATGTATTTGGCAGTAATGAGGTACAACGTATCTCTCTAAAGCTGTTAGAAAGGAAGTAAAACATTTCTTCGTATGTACCAAAGAAGCTTCTCGGACCTAGCTCTTGCTCAGAGACATCCGTGATGAATATTCTTCCCGTTTCTCTCCACAGGTACTCATTTTATTCACCAAATTGAGTTTCAGAGAAGGGGATGTAATACAGACAACAATGAATCAGAAATTTTACTGCTGAGACACCATTTCCACCAGTCCAGATCCAAGAAATAGTATATTTTAAATGGTCATCAGTGCAGTTGGGAAATGGCATAGCTCCAGAGGAAAATGGAAATACAAGTAATTAATTACTAGTTCTGCTCTCTATTCAAGTGCAGGCAAATTGTCACTCAGTTAACCGTGATATTACTGCAGTCAGTCCTCTTATAATAGTCCTGCTATGCCCTTGATCCTTTCAATTAATGGTGTATTTGCTCACTAATTGTGCCCTAGACTGCAGTTAAATTCTCAAGTAGACTATTTCTATTTTAATCTTTCTTAGAGCCCTGTCAGGTTTGGAGTGTCAACCTCTTTTTTAAAATTAATTCTCAAATCCCAGTATTATATTGCATGAGTACGGCATGGGAGAAAATAAAATGAAATCGGCATTGTGGATACCCATGCTCTCTATTAATGTCCCTGCATGCAGCAATTAGTCTCTGTAGTTGGAAACATCCCTTCCTTTCACTTGTTCACTTCTGAATCTCTGATTGAAACTTGTCTCTGGCTTATTGTTATTCCATTGTTTTCTTAACATTTTAGTTTTTTTGAATTGTTTAAAAATCATATTTACTGTACATCAAAGAAAACCCAGTGACCGGGAAAGGAGCGTGCAGAAGGTTAACAGCTCCTGAGGTTTAGTTGTTCTTTACTTTGATGTGATCAGAGAGCTTTTTGGAATTTCACTTTGGTTTGAGCCTGGTTAATCACAGGAATATTATTATTGGGGGACTGATGGGTATCTTCAGGGCTGTGGCAGCCATAGCTCTGCAGGTCGACATGGAAGTGCTCTACAGAGCGCACAAGCGTGAGGCAGGGAAGATCTGGAGTACGTACCTGCCTTCTGAGCAATGCAGGTATCTCACTGCCTCATGGAGTCTTGCTAAAATGCCAGAGGTAAATAAAGACAGACATAAAACCACTGACAGACGGTTTTCAAGGACTTTGCAAATGTAATTTCAGGAAGTAAAGGACAGCTGCTATTAATTCAAATACATTTGAATTACGTGTCATTGGTATCTGGGTTATATTGTGCAAAGGCATTCTGCTAGCGGGAATGGTGGGAAGCTGGATGCTGGCACGAGGAGGTCTCCGAGGAGCCGCAGGAAGCCTGAGCTGGAGGACGCAGCTCCAGCAGAGGGGGGGATTGGTGGCGGCTCTCCCATTGCATGCTCTCCATGAGCGGCACTCACCTACAAAGCAGCAGTAGCCCTGAACGTGGGCTGTGGTGGATTTTTCTCTTTGTTCACTAACAGAGTAACAGCTGTGGTAACAACCCAGGGCTCCACGCCTTCTCTGGAAGCAGTGGTTATAGATGCACCGTGCAGCCACTCACGAGCTGCTGCTCATTTCAAGCTAAAATGGACCCTTGAATTCATTCCTGAAAAAAGGTCATTGCCAGCAATTTGTTTTGCTGTAGCCCTATTTTTTCTCTGAGTTGTGATTACTCTACCCATGGGATGAACAAAGTAGGTTCTCACAGCTAAACAAATAAATGCAGTCTTCATTGTTTCTAGTACTTTTAAGCTATTGTTATTGCATTACCGCACTCCAGCACTGTACCTGTTCTTCAGCGTCTGCTGCCAATATTTGCTGTACACTGAAGAGAAGGTGCATAGGGCTTATGAAAGACTAGCTCGCAGTGGGAATACAAGTGAAAGGAGCTTGATACTTATTAAGTTAATTATTCAATGGAACTCATTCTTCCCTTATGAATTTCATTTAATCTTCACAGCACAATTTCCTTCAGAAAACATGATGATCTTAATGAGTCAAATATGAAGTCTTCTGTTCTTTTCAGGTGAGCAGGTTAATTTTCTATATAATTAGTTAATTGCAAAAACTTGAGCTATTGATAGCAAGTTAGAGGGAAATCAGTACAACACCTTGTCCATACCTCTTGAGGTAAATTATCTGAGAAGAGGTTGACACTGTAAAGATTACAGAAATTTTGAAGTTCTTTTAAAAATGTTTAGCTTTAAGAAATTAGAAAAGAAGAGCGTACATGTAGCAGCGGGATGGGTTTGTTAGTGTTCTTCTCTTCTTTTGTTCATTTATTTTAAGTCCTGACACTTCTTCATTTTTCTTTCTACTTTCTCTCTCCATCGTGATGTGAGTTACAGATTCCCTTCCAAGGTTTGTGTGCCTTTCCATTCTGCTCCAAATGGTTTTAACCCCTCGAGTGGCAGAATTTGTAACTCTGCCAGAATCTCAGCTTCAAAGTATTTCTATTCAGTTTTTCAAATGCAAACCACATTTTCTCTTTTCCTTTTTCCAATCCCATATAGCAATAGCAATCTTCTGCTCAACTTTTCAATGGCTGAACCAGCCCCGTCTCTAGCTACTGCAGCTGTGGTCGTTGGAAGTCCTTAGTGAAATGACAGTACTAGGGAGATGCTATTACTTGTCACCGTAATTTTCTGCGGTACATTTGACATGGATATCAACTCAAAAAACCCTATCCATTGCATCTGTTCTTGGCTGCTGTGTTTGGATATATCCTTCTCTGTCAGACCTAAGAAACCACGCCGATTAGAGCTCTGGTTCAGAATGACTCTGTGAAACTCAGCAGCTTCTACATGTTTGGGGAGAGCAGGAAGAATGGCTTCCACTGCCTGCGTTTTCTACTGGGTCAAACGACAAACTGGGAGAGTGCTGGGACCAAGGACCACCGCATCCAGAAGCAGCAGGGCAACAAGTCTCTGAGCTCCACGCTATCAATGCTCCTGGGAGAGTGCCCCTTGGATTAGGTGGGCACGTAGGATAGTAGTCAGGCTGGCAGATGCTTTTTTATTTTTCAGGTAGGAGAGCAGGACTGCTATTCCCCGAAAACAGAGCCTCAGTTGAAGAGCATGAAATGTCACTTTTTCTTTGTGCTAATAATGGCCAGAGGCAACAACAGCAGCAGTATCCTCATCTGGATGCAACATTTTCAACAGTTATTTTAACAGGTCAGAGGTGCCAGATCAGAACAGAATTTAACTCATTTCAGTGTTGCTGTTGCTGAAATTATTAACGTTGCAGTGTGGTGTACACACAGACAAGCCCACGTCCTAACACCCCTGTGAAATACGCAGCATTTATCTGAATTAAGAAACACACCATCTCAGCCAAGGACGGACCATGGCACAGTCCAGCAGCCCTTGAAATGAGGGAAAGTGTCCCAGGATCGCCTGCACAAGTGGCTCAGCCCCAGCCCCAAAGGAGACCCGAAGCAGCAAGGACGAGCTGTCAGATGCTGTCAAAGGATTGCAGAGACAGGGGAAGACAGAGAAGATGCTGACACTTGGCTCCATCCCAGCCCTTGCCCATCATGCTGCACCTCCACACTTCAGACCTGCCCTTTTGTGTTGGCTTGAGCATCGCGTGCTTAAACAAACTGCTGACCCGGGAGTGCAGACGCTCTTGCATGCACAAACCCCACAGTGAGAAGTCCACGTCACCCCAGCGCTGCCTGCGGCCGCTGGCAGAGGAAGCTGCTGGCTGGAGGTGAGGCAGGTTCGCCTTGCATGCAGCGTGCATCGCGTACAGCGCGTGCGATTTCTGCGCACAGTGCGCGGCAACGCTCTCACCGCCTGGGCTTTTAAACTCTCTCATCTAACGTAACTTGTTGTTGAACCTGGAACACATGTTCTCCAGGGGTGAAATATGTAGCCCATAAGACATATGATGAGTTTTCTTACCGGGCATGAATACTGGCATTGTAAAAAAATGCAGCATTTACACATTTTGCTGTAGCACTTTCTACTAATTCCATACAAATATTCAAATGACAAGCAGTGCTTCTAAATGTGCATTGATTTAATAAAAAAAAAAGGTAATAACCTCCCATTCAGCCATTTTCCATGCCTGAAAAGTAAAAGATACAACTGAATGATTTGAGTAAACTCTTCACCCAATTAATGTAAGCTATTATTTCATGCATTTTCTTTCTCAACTTGGTATCAGGAAAAATTCAAATGGAAATTGTGCGCAGGAGAATATATCCCGGGACATAGGGGATACTTACAGAAACCTCTATAACTGTCATCAACTTCAATGTAGGCAGCAACTTGATAATAAACCTTCTACAGAATCACCCACTAAGGATCATCATTATGATAGCAGAGATACTCATATAGACTTGTTCACTGATTAGAAAATGTTTACCACAATGGTTGGCAAAGAAAAAAACTGCCTAATGGACTGTGTTATTGTCTCTACAGACAGAAATATCCATTCCTGTAGTGTCGATCTGGAAAGCTTTCTTATCTTTAAAGATATTTTGACAGTACTCTACTAAAACTAAAGGTTTACAACACGTCACCTGATTCATTCCAGTTACACATTTTAATTTAAGAAAGTGAATAAATTCAACAATGTGTAACAAAGGGCAATCTTTCCAAGTATTTCTTTTAAAAGAAGAAGAGAAAAAAAAGGCAAGTTCCTCTTGCTAATAAAAAGCCCTTCACGAAAGTGATATTGCCAAATGAAGACAACTTGGATCTCTTTTGAGAACTTTCCTCACGCTTAGGAAGGCACATTTGGCTTTTGTTTGTGTCCCGTATACTCAGGGCCAAGTTAAGCCTTGGGAGGAGTGCATATGCAATTCCCAATGAAGTGGAAGCTTGTGCAAGGTCAGAAGTTGCCCATTATTAAACAGAAATTGTTTCAACAAAGTGCTGTTCAACCATATTCAATGGTTGAGCAGTGTTACATTAATAAATTAAAGCAAAGGACCTCAGGGCCTGGCACAGAATTTTTATTTGAATATGTTTAATTGCATTCCTAACTTTTTTTCTGAAAATAATCTTTGCATAAGACACTCTCCAATTAAAAATTATACAGAATGTGACATTCAAACTGTTTGAAAATATTCTTTTTAATTCAGCTGAGTGGAAAACCATGAAGCCAAGAGCCTTGCATGTAGGGAACAGCTTTGTTTTCCACCCTGTCTTTTGGAAAACAGTAGCTCCAAAGAGACCATGAGTGGCCAAAGTGATTCTGTGTGTAGCGAAAAAAAAAGAATGTTGGAGAAAAGATAAAGTAAGTAAAAGCCAGAAACTGGTTTTACCAATTTATGGGGACTATCTGAGATGGTTACTGAAGTACTGTGGAAAATGTTGTGACCCATCTGCATTAAGAATGGTGGAAAACTGAAAAGGTTTCAGAAAGACAACCATAACTATGACACAATTTTAGAAAACTCTACAAGGTTTTTAATCTACTACAGAGGAGGAAGAGAAGGGACTCAAATCTAAGTCTAGGCATGTATAATCAGAGGAAGATTAGTGATTGGGGGCAATTTTGCAAATTAATATTTAAATGGCCAGAACAATGCAAGGTGTGGTGGCTGCAAGCAGCAAAGGGTCTGTCTAGAAATGAAGCACAAGTCCATTCAGCGCATTTCCAACGATAAGGACAATTAACAACAGGAACTATGTGATCTGCAAGGGGGTAAATTCTCTATCATTGCAAATGGCCTCGACAGAGTCACACCTGTTTGTCCTTGGAGAAGAACCCTTATGCCCCAGCCACAGTGTGTCATTATGGAAATGTCACTATCTGCGTTACGGGACCCACCAGGCTGGCTGTCCTTTTGCTTCTCAATTAAGACGCAGACAGTGGTTGCTGTCTCCCATAAAAGACTGGATATGGAGGTTCCTCTCAGGAGTGGTGCTTCCACTCATAAGGAAGAAATCTCATGTTAAACACCTTTAAATTTGAGTTCCTTAATTTAGAAAGATGTGATTCATCCAGAGATTGTAGTGAAGTTGCTTCACTCAGGTGCCTAATCTGAGGATCTAATGTTTAAAAAATTTAGATATTAATGAAAGGAAATGCCGTTGAAGCAAGGGACAAATCCTGTCACCATGCATCTTCCACAAGATGTGCCTTTAAGGTGGCCAGCGCAGGATGGCCAACATGACACGGCAAGAACTGCTGGACTCAGAATTTTGCTTCTTTCCAGCAACTTCCTACTTTATTCCATGAAATGCAAAAATATGGCCACATGCCACACGCTAAATCAGTTTTCTTCAGTTATAGATAATAAATGGACTTCCCCATGAGAGAATATTGTAACGCAGATCAGTAGAGTTCAGTGATCCTTCTCCAACAGCTTAGTGCATTGTGTAATTCAAACTTCTTCGACCTTGCAACTAGGCTGCGCTGTGTAGTTTGTGGTCTCATGAAGATTTACTTGTATTCAACTTTACAAACTGTGAGCTGACGTTCTTCAAAGAGACAACTCTTACTGAAAAAAAATTGATTTGTGTTTTCACCTTCCCTTGTCATGTCATGACCTTATTAGTTAATATATCCATAGTATTTTAAGATAAAAATCTTGACACCACAGGCTGTATCACCATCTAAATTAAGGACAACCATGGAGGCAGCATTTATACTTTTAATCCAGGAAGACAAAGGTGTTGGCAGAGAGAGTCAGACAGAAAATAATGTTCTGCTTCCAGATTCAGTCTTTAATCACAGTCTCAACACAGATAGTCTCCCATCGCCACCGTCCTGCCTCAGCCTGGTAGCTCCCAGTACCAACACAGGTATCTCTATCTGCTTCTATGGATGCACACAAATATACGTGCAAACTTATTCTTCATGTGTTATCTGATACAGATACCATAGTGAAATAAATCAGTTGCTTGCTATATCCGCAAGATTATTTGCCCACCAGAAAGAGCATTTTTCATTGCACTGGCTTCCTTTATGCATACCAATAGACATCCAAACCTGCTTTCTGCTGAACAGAAGAGACTAATGAGCTATTCATAGATTTTTTTAAAATGCCAAACATTACATAAACTACAGATTTCAGGGTGTCAGTACACTGCTGCATAGATAGGTCTAATAATGTAACCAACTTTATGGCTTCACCTTAGCTATTTCTCCATGAATCAGTGGCTTAGACAGATTTGATCTTCCTCTGTGCTTTAAACTCCACAGAGCCAGTGCGTGAATGCCATAGCAAAGGGCTCAGCATTTAAAGTTGGAAAGTGGAAGTTTCGGGACATTGTCAGTTATGTTTTCCTATGGATACTGGAGATCTTGTTAATCCTACCCCAGAAATGTGCTCTAGAAATCAAGAATTTTAATAAACTCCTGTGCATCAACAGGGTCACAGAAATTGTGCCACCACAGGACAGCTGTGAGTCCCACCACTGTGACCTGAGTGTTAGCAACACTTGAGATCACCATGGCAAACCTGTTTTTGCTTTAGCTGCCATCATCAAAACTACAGCAGTTGGAATTCCTCAGGAGCTGCACCATTGCAGCGGTGTCTAGAGGACCCAAATCCTCCAAGTGCATGTTACAAAACATCCCTGCACCCAGCAGCTCAGAGTTCAGGAACCGCTGCTCTTTGTCAGGACTTTGAGTACACAATAGACCTTGATTGCCCCCATGAGCCTCACCTGGCCACCCACACCCTCTGGTGGGCTGGGAGCTCCATTTAAGCCTAGCTCTGTGCACCTAGACTTTTCCTGAGCTGTTAGGTGGGTGTTCATGGGTGGGGGATCCTTTCTGGATCTGTGTCACAGCCTTGTCTCTAGTCGTCCTCTCCAGCTCCATCTTCTTTTGCTTCTGGCTGGGCCCTGGACATGTTTTGTTCCATGCCATGCCTGGGGCTGTTAATGGACCCTCTCACCAGCCGTGGTCAGGCCCTGTGGGGTTGTGCCTGGATTGGTGAGGGACTGTCTGCTCTGGGTTGCCCTTAGCCCCTGGCACCCTGCCCTTTGGGAGCAGCTGGCCCTTGCCGGTACAGACACGATACCATCAGTTTATGGGTAAGGTACACGTGCTGGGACCAGGTTCAGAAGCTGTCCATGTCTGCTTTACACTACAACACAATAGCCTGTCGGTCTTTGAAGAGTTTTCTATACTTCAGTGATGGAAAACTGGAAATGGTAAGTTTGAACATTAACTTTGCTAAGGAGAGCCTTCCATGGTGGCCACTGAACTGCTGCCATCAGTTATACTGAGAAAGCAAAGCCGTTGTTCACTCTAAGGCTGAACTGTCAGGAGGCATTTCAATCTATTCGGCGCTTTAATCTGCAATACTAAAGACACAGGAGACATGTAGGGCACCCCATGCCCTGGGCCAGGATCAGCTCTAGCTGTATTGTTCCTGGGGCAGAATTTATTCTTGGCTCCAGTAGAGAAAGCTCTGCAGACCTCCCTAGGCAACCTACTCCAGCGCTGCTTCATCCCCAGCATTAGAAACTTTCTTTGAATGTTTCTTGCCTGAGTTTACCTTTGTTATGCTTCCTGAATCCATGACGAACATAGAAAACTGATTACTTAATATTTCTTGCTTGCCTTTTCTGTAGTCAAAGATCATTAACCACGTCTCCTTGAAACTTCTTTACGCTCATTGTGCCAAGTCTCTCCTCGAAGGTAAGATTTTCCAGGTTTGGTTCTTTTTTTTTTTTTTTTTTTTGGAGAAAGCTTTTGTGTTCTCTCACAAACTGCATTTGATCCACCTCTTCCTTGAAGTGCAGCACCAAAAACTGGTCATATTGTGCCAGATGACACCTTCCCAACGCTGACTAGAGTGGAGGATTTACTTCATGCATCTCACAGGTAATGCTCCTCTTCAGAGACCATTTTTCAGAGCTGCACATTGTTGATTCAGTTTGGTTCAGTTAAACCCCATGTCTTTTTCTGTGTCATATATAAATGTAGATTGCTCCTGCCTACATATCATACTTGCAGCATTTATCAACTAATAGTTTACTACATTTCTAGTCCACCTAGTATGGCAAAACTGTTGCTAACTTGGGCTGTTCTCCAGTGTATTTGCAGCCCATCTCCTGTTGATGCAGTGATCTTTAGGACATGTCTCCAGGCTATTAAAATACTGGGTTTGACCAACTTGTGCAGCTGCATCCCTTCTTCTTGGTAATAAATGTTAATAACCTTTCTACAAGTATAATTTTCAAGCAGGCTTGCACCTGTCATATATTACTATTGGTTTATAAAATAGAGTATACTGTATGCCTCTAAAAAATGTAGTGATTTATTTTAGCTCATGCTTCTCTCACTTGCTTAGGAGACTATTGTGTGAGCTATTTTGACTGTTGTAAGGCTTTTGAAACTGTATCAGCTGGCTCTTCATTAGAAATCATGAGATTGTTACTGTTTTATGGAGGAAAAAAGTAGACTGGTTTGATGTGATTCATTAAAACCAAGCTGTTTTGAGTTTATCATGCTGACTTCCTTCACAGTTTTTCTGTGAAGTAAAACTAATTTCACTGATTTTTACCTCCTGGTTGTTTTCTCTTCCTGAAAATCTGTGTAACATTGATCCTTTCCCCCGTCTTCCAGTACTTTGCACCCCCACTGGTGCAAAGCAGAAATTAATAATTATTGACCCTAATCAGTAATAATTCTGAGATTTCTTCACGTTTTTTAGTTCTCATACATTATTCCCTCTATTTTAAAAAGGTGCAGAGATGTGACCATTTCTTTTTTCTATTAATTGTACTAGCCACTTGATCAGTGATTTTTTTTTTTGTTGTTGTTGTTACTGGTTCATTTACAAGTTGCCTTCTGCTGGAAGCTTCCTCACTCCATTGGACACTGAACTAACATTACTGGGGTCATTTTGCTTGATATAGTATTTCTCATTGCCTTTGTTACTAGTAGCTAATGTACCCCGATCTATGGGATTTTGAATATGCGCATCCATTGTATTTTTTCTCATGAGTTATTTGATTCTCTGATTTTTCATGTGGCTTCTTTAGTATATGAGGTATAAGAAAAATGCACCTATCTTGCCTTCTACTAGATTTCCTCTGCTTTGGGGTAGTGATTGCTCCTTGACAGCTTTGATCTGTTTCTGTCCATATATCTGCTGAAGTTCATTTTAACAGACCTAGTTTATTTGCAAGCAAGTCTAGATGGTATAAACTGATTAGTATTGTCAGAAACAGAGTTTCCACCCAAGCTTCACTTCCGTCGTAACTTAACAGACTTAACAAACATCAGCCGTATGCCATTTTCAAACCAGAAAATTTTCAGAAGCAACAGTCTCTAGAAAGGTTAAAAAAGGAGAAAAGAGCTGACATGGTTCAAGCTGAGAGTGCAAATCTCCCAGCGGCTGCCTCCATTTCTGAAATGAGTAAGATATATCGTGCCAGGTCGATTTATCTCCAGTGCAAGAAACTCGTGGCATGCACTGGGAGTGGTACACAGGTCCCCTCGAAGAGAATGATCTGCCTGAACGTCGAGAGGTGCCACCGAGTTGAGGGCATTTAGCGTTCCTGCAGGATGATGCTGTACCTTTTCTGGCTTAAATGGACCCACATTCGGTCATAACAATGCTTTATTACGAGGCAGGGGCACTGTTTTCTGTCATCAGACTGAGAAAGTTTTCCTAACAGAGCATAGGATTGTTGGATTTTACATTAAGGAAAGCTGGGTGCTTTAGCTGCTGTAAGTGTTTTCTTTGGAATTTAAAAATTAAATCATCTGACTGTGGTACCTAAGCAAGATTACACTGGATATTTACTACAATGCTTTGAGTCTCTATTAAACTAAAAGCATAGAAAACCTTGGGGAAAAAATTTTCATACTCTGATTTGGCACAAAAGTCAGAATAACTGTGTAAAAATCAGAATTTAAACATCTAAAAATCTCCCTTAAAGAAGAAAGTAATATACAGCAACCTAATTCCTTCTTTATCCCGTTCTACTACTTATGTTTGCTTCTTGTGTGTTCCATGATCAGTGCGTGCAGGTTGGTGTACTGGAACTGCATGCAACAAGTTAATCTCATTTTGCGCTGTTGAGAAGGGCTTTAAAAGGATTTTGCCCTAGGTTACCTTCCTGCAACTAAGCCAAGATAAAAAGGAGATGTTTGAGAGGATCATTTATCTATGCTTCTGTGCCAGCTGTCGTCTAAATAATTATACAGAATTCTGGTGCCCAAATATTTTAGTCAAGAATACATGTTATACACACAATATCCATATGCATGTGCATGCATTATACAGAAAATAAATCTGTACCCATGTGTATATAAATGTAATGTATATGTGTATATATATCACATAGGTACATTTAAACATACCTGTAAAGAAAGCAAACTTTAGAGATATAGAACTGGTCTGAAATGAGAGAAAATACGTATCTATCTGAAATACTGAATGCAAAAAATCCTGGTGGAAGAAAAGCTTCTTTTGAACATTAGAAAAGAAAAGTAAATCCACATGAATAGCCCCCCTAATCCATAGCTGTTTTTGAGATGGGAAGGGAGTGTCAAACTCTGTTAATAGACTACACGTTGTTGCGTTGGGTACCTCTGTGGGTAGAACTGATGGAAGCAACGAACTGGGTTCCCCACTGTGGCTGAAGCGTTCCGGTGCCTGACCGTGCTCCCTGGGGTGCTGGAGGGGTGTCTTGGCACCGCGTGACCAAGGCTGGGCAGGCGCGGGGCAGCCGAGCTGCCGCTTGTAGAGCACGTGGTGGTCGTGCCCGGAGAAGTACGAGTAAGGTACGCTGGCGGAAAGGCTGCTGCCGGGGCACTCTGTGGTGTGGCATGTGAAACATCTGGTCTGGGAAAGGGGCTTTAGTCTTCAAGAAAGCAGAAATCGCAAGACTATCAAACAATAACACAGAGAAGCCTTGATGAGGAGAAGCAGAATTGCCTGTCTACCACCAGACATCTGAAAACATCATGGTAAGACAAGAGAAAAAGTTAAAAGCAAGATAAAGGCGGAGTGGAGACTCTTGCTGCAGATCCTGTTTGCACAGATAATTGTGGTCAAAAAATCACCTAAGGTGAAGGGTTTGGGCTCTTTTCAGACTAGCTCTTCTGATGAATACCAGCCTAGACTGAGAAAGGGAAATTGGTGTATGCATAGGAGAGACAAAAAGGAGGAGCACAGGCTACCAACCATGAGGAGTTCTGCACAGCATCCGCTGGCAGCAGGCAGGGAAGATGGAGAGGGTCTCATTACCCAGCCAGAGAGGGGCTTGGTCAGCCTCGGGGCACTTCAGATGGAGCTGCCAGAGATCATTCTGGATGCAAAAGTTTATAATTTGTTCCTGTATAGACGTGGAATAAAAGGAGGATGAGAGTCTCTTTGTTCCACCGGTCTGGAAGGTGGTAGTATGGGAAATCGTCAAACGTTTGTGGATGAAGAAAAGAGGAAAGAATACAAATGTGTTCACATAAGGGCTCTGGTACTGGGGAAGGAGTTGCTTTTTCATTTGCTGAACAATTAACAGGAACATTCACATAACCTGTGGGTAAAACCGAGGTGCACCTGTAAATAGAAAGTGGCAGGGCTTCAGTTCATCGTTCTTGAGGAGTGCCGGGGATGATGTTTTTTGTTCAGGAGGAGGAAGGTTTAACGTGAGCACGGGCAGCTGCAGCTTCATGCCTGGAGGTTACAGGAGGTCTGGGTGAAGATCTGAAGGGTGGAAGGTGTCGTGGGCGCGGGAGACACACACATATCGAGTGGTGGAGTCTAGTATTCTAACGAAGGGATGTAACGAGAGTGCCAGAACAGAGATGATAGGCTTAAACAAAGCAAAAAAACGCTGGTTTCGGGAGGCTCAGGGAGCGGGAGGGTATAAAGCCTTGGGAACAAACTGAGGAGGAAAAACAGCGCGGGCAGGCTGGCAGTTACCGGAAGAAACTGCATTAAAGGTACAACGGCAAACCATCATTTTGTGGAAGAAAGCTGAAAAAAGAACAAGATATATTGAAAAAGGCCAATAGAGGCTGAAGT
Source organism: Phaethon lepturus (assembly GCF_000687285.1). Classification (NCBI taxonomy): domain Eukaryota; kingdom Metazoa; phylum Chordata; class Aves; order Phaethontiformes; family Phaethontidae; genus Phaethon; species Phaethon lepturus. The sequence goes on from NW_010547013.1 coordinate 15,299, forward strand.
AATAAAATGTAGCCTGAATATCCACCTTTACCTCCAGTTCTGAAGAACTCGGAGGTGATGAGTAGATCTGTCAAAATATTTTTAATGGAAAAGTTGTGATTTATGAGTTTTTGGTTTTCATTACTTTTTCTCATTTTTTGAAAAATAAAAGCAAAATTTGTTGGGGGAACACTCAGGTTTTCCCATTTTTATCCTTTTGAATTGAAAAAGGTAGGGTGGGAAGTGGACATTGTTTATGTATTATAATTTTTTAAATATGAGAAAACAAGCCTGTAATTTTTAGTTACTGTTAAAACTGGAAGAAAGCTTCAGTAAGAATGGTGGAAGAGAAAGCAGGAGCTGTTACCATTTCTGCTTGTGTAGTGTGGGTTGACTTTTTTGTCAAGGGGAAAAATAAAACACATCTTTCCTGTAGGAGAGAACTTTGGCTATAGGAAAAAAAATCCCATTTTTCAACTAGCTCTATTGAAACAGAATTTGCAGACCCACAGATTAATTGCATTAATTACATGCTTTCAACTACCTTGCTGTTTCCCGTGGCAGCCTGCAGAGAGAGAAACCAGTGCTCTGAACTGAAAAATTCTTCTTGGGCAAAGTGCCAGTAAGATTAGGCTGACAAACTCACCTTGATCTCTAAGCAGATTTTCTGCCTGTAGTAAATAATAGGTATTATCATTACATTTTTCAGAATATTACTGAGGATTCCTGGTTTTTCTTGTGGTGTGCATTTGTTGTCATATTTTTTCCTTCCACAAGGCTGGCATGACTGGATGTAAGAACATGTTAGGTGTGCCACGTGTTCAGTTCCCTTCGTATTTGTCACCCTGACACCCTGGGGACATATTGGCAGCTGCCAGACTTCGTCTGTGTGGACGTTGCATGTGCACAAATAATAGGCAATGACAGAACGTTGAGGTGGGAAGGGACCACTTCTGCACCAGCCCCCCTGCTCAAGCAGGGCCACCCAGATGCAGTTGCCCAGGACCGTGTCCAGGTGGCTTTTGACTGTTCCTAAGGATAAAGTTCAACCGCTCCATGATGCAACACTAAGACCTGCCCAGCGTCCCAACCCAGGCAGCCCTGGAATAGACCAGAACATTTTAGGACATTAAATATTCCTAGAGAGAGGTTGCAAGAGGAATCGTTCAGCTGTCTGAGGTTTCTTTGTAAAATACAAGGCATAAAGAAAAGGGACATGTGAGTAATGTAGTACCAGAAAGCCGTAACTGTAAAAGCTTCAGTAGCCATAAACCATGCCATGCGGTGTCTCTGGATGTTGGCTGTATTTTCTGGTAAGTTGAGGAGCAGCCTCCCACTATGGGAGTGTAATTTGTGAGCACATCTTGTCACCCGCAGTTTGATGAAGGACTTCTGAACAGCTTAAATTCCCCTCTAGTCAGCTCACGTTCAGGTAGTTAAAAGATGCATCCTACATATAGCTGCTATTTGGGGGAAGATTCAATGCAAAGAGCTTTCCCATGAAATGTAACCGCACGCAGCTAGCTGCACATGGACCTGGGCTTTATTAGTGTTATATTAATTTCTCTCTCAGCTGTAACTGGGTGCATGTTGCCCTACATTGAACTTACGGAGTTTGATGGGACTGCGCTCCTGAAGACGAGAGGAGCAGCAGTGAATTTCCTGATTCTCACACACAAGCTTTGCTGTGTGGATGTGTCTGCAGTTCCTCACTATTTCACTCTGCCATGAGAATGAACTCTTGTAACTAAGAGCGTTTATTTAATGCATTCAGATGAGGGTAGCATTTGACCACACTTCACTTGTGACCTTTTCAGTATTCTGTATTTTGTTTGAGCAGCCACTTTGTCCAGTCCCCAAAGGTTAGCAGCATGTGGTGTATAAACACAGGACAGTTGGAAAAGCCAAGTAATCAAAGTGCACTTTCACAGCAAAGGTCAAAAGCCTATTGCACAGTGTATTATTATACACAACATTAATTTCCAGAATTTACAGGCAGGAATTTGCACACAGAAGTCATGTGGGTGCTGAAATCAAGACACAAACATAAGTCCTCTCCATAAAGAATAACAGTACGGAGGGATTACCTATGAAATACCATGATGCTGAGGACCAGTGAACTGGGAGTGTGGTGGATGCTATATAGACAATGAGACCAAACAATTTTAAATGATATGATTGGAAAAGATGACCATGAGCCTCCTGGGCTGCATCAGGCAGAGCGTGGCCAGCAGGTCGAGGGAGGGGATCCTGCCCCTCTGCTCAGCACTGCTGAGACACAGCTGGGGTGCCGGGTCCAGTGCTGGGCTCCCCAGAACAAGAGACACATGGGCTTAGTGGAGCATGTCCAATCAAGGGCCACAAAGATGAAGGGACAGGAGCATCTCTCCCATGAGGACAGGCTGAGAAAGTTGGGATTGCTCTCTCTTCCTGGAGAAGAGCAGGCTCAGGGGGTTATATTCATGTCTATAAATACGTCTATTATATTCTTTTCTATACTTGGTGGGAGGGTGTGAAGAAGGTGGAGCCAGGCTCTTCTCAGTGGTGCCCAGTGACAGGACAAGATGTAATGGGCACAAACTGAAATGCAGGAGATTCCATTTAAACATAATAGACTTCTTTACTGTGAGGGTGGTCAAGCACTGGAGCAGGTTGCCCAGAAGCTTTTGGAGTCTCCAGCCTTGGAGATGTTCAAAGCCCAGTGGGTCAGTCGTGCATTGTGAGACTTGCAAGGCTTATTGAACACCCATAGATACACAACAGTGTCCCTGTGTACATGCTAAATGTGAACACTGGCTTTGAGTGAATAACTGTTTTAACTAACTTCATTAATAGGACTGGTAATAAATAATCTTCTATTAATTAATTCTTCTCTATGAAAATATTCGCTTTGTTGCTCACTCCTGCTAACAGAAAACCAGCATTATTTTGTAGGAACTAAAATCCCTCTACAGTGTACATGGACTATGGTTTTTCCTAAAGTAATTTAACAGGCAGTGTTTATGGAGTGAGCAGCTACTTTGTTTATAATAATAAAACTAATAAATCGTCTTGGTTCTAAGTAGAAGGATTAATCCCTCCCACTCACCCGTTTCAGGTGTTTTCTTAGTTTGCTTCCTCTCCTTTCTTCCAGCTTATTTCTCATTACATGGTACTGCATCAAGAGACCACATTACACCACCTATATGCTGTATAGAAAACACTAATCATCATGTAGCTTTAATGTCAAAATTGCTACTGAGGCAGCGGAATCAAAGTAAAACAACTGACTTCTTGTTTCCAGAGAGTGCCTCTGAATACAAATTAAATGAATTAATTTGTGGCAGCGTGGATGCTGGAGAAGTGTCAAACCTACTAGTTGCTTGCTGGGACCATGCGACGCGACCTCCTCCGGGGAGGGGACAGGAGCGGGGTTTTGCTGGGGGCAGGGGGGTGTGCACCTTCTCATCCCTCTGATGCGCTGGTTCCCCCTCCCGGCAGCCCCCTCCCCCTGGGCTGAGGGACCAGTGGAGCACGGAGATCCCTGCTGAAGGCTGCTCCCAGCGACTGCAGAGGGGATGGCTAAAGTGCTCCAGGAGGGAATTGGAAACCGTGGTGGGTAAAGCAGCAGAGATCTCACTCCCCAGATTTGCCCTGGAATAATGGAATCCAGGATTTGGAACCATTTTAGTTGTATTGACTGGGGAAAATAATTCAATCCCTTCAGCTTTAGAGCAGAACCCAGCAGCAGTTTGTTTCATTGTCCTTCAACCTCTCATTAACTCGGTAGTTAGCGGTGACAGTGTTCTAGCGTTACATGAGTCATCTTTTTGTAATTACCGAAAAGTTAAGCAGAGCCCGGCCAGCTCAGGGCAAGGGAGGCTTTTCTTCTGGTGAACTTAGTCATCCAGGAGAGGAAGATGGAGGAAAAGGAGAAAGAGGGACCCAGTGGCAGGAGCAGGGTGGAGCAAAGGGAACAGATTGGGGTCCATTGCCCCCGCACGGAAGAGGGACTGTTCCCCGAGGAGCAGCTTCCATCTCCAACGGGGAGAGGCACTGCATCAACAAGAGGAGTGTCTTAACTCTAGCAGAGGAAGCCTTTACCCTGAAGCCATTCAGAAACCTAGGTCAGTCTTCAACATTTTGAGGAGACGATCGTTTCATGACAAAACTGAATATAACTACAGTAATTGTGCTGGGGCAGGGGACTGTCTCTCAGGTGAACTGAGAGGCTAAGAACAAGTTTTCCTTAGTTTCAGGAGAGTAGAGTCTTTTCAAACTAACTGAAAGACCCAGGAGGAGCCTCAGCTGGCCCAAGCTGAAGTCACCTCTGCTTTCCTGGTGATTTCTCTGGCTGTGCAACCTTGGAAGCCAAGCACATTAGATCTCCATCCTTGGAGATGTCAGGGCATGGATCAGAGATCTCCAGAGGTATCTTCCGTAGTTCTCTGGTCCTGAGAGCACAACAAAATCACAGAGTTACAGAATAATGTGGGTGGGAAGGGTCTGCTGGAGGTGTCTGTTCCAACCTGCTGCTCAAAGCAGGGACCCTCAGAGCAGGTTGCTCAGGGCCTTGTCCAGTCAGGTTTTGAATATCTCAAGGATAGAGTTTCCACAACTTTTCTGCTTTTTCTCAAGTTTTCTTGGCATTTGACTACTGTCATTTTACAAAATCTTTCTTTACATCCATGTTCCTGCTTGTTCCTATTGCCTCTTGTCTTGTCACCTGGCTTCTTTAAAAAGAGTCTGTCTCCACCTTCTCTAAGGTCTCCCTTTGCCTCCTCTTCTCCAGGCTGAAGGGACATATTTATCTAGTACCCCGTTGCTAGACTTGTGCTTCAGTGACAGCAATTCTGTGCTTTACATTTTTTTGTCTTCTCAGCTGAGAAGGAACAAGTGTCTTTCCTTGGCCAAATGTGGACCCAGACTGGAGTCCAGCTAACGCTGCAGTCCAGCCTGGCCGGTGGCATCCGGCAGGCCGGGAGAAAAAGCATGTTGGCCAGGGATTTGTTTCAGCATATTGCAGAAGGGCATGACTGGGGTATGGTTGATACTATTGACTCTACTGTCAGTATTACTGCATTAAAGAGTTATTTGGAGCTTATTTTTGTCAGCATTTACAATCCATAAAGATCTATCACGCTTAGCACTATCAATAACAGTGCTGCAAGAACATATTTTTATGTCCTTTCTCCACGCACACACATTTTCCTGTAAAGAAAGCGTGTGCTTCATGCAAAATTCTTTTTTTTCCTCTTGCGCACATGTGCTGGGCTATATCAAGAGCAGGACTGTGAAACAGATAAAAAAACTGGCCATATGCTTTCTTTATGGTCTCGCAGTGCCTGGAGCCCTTGCAATCTGGCACAGGCTTCTGAGCAAGCATGAGCAACCCGAAGGCTTTTCGATGCTCTGCTGGCTGGAGGCAGCGCTCCTCAGCCTACCAGCATGACCAGTGCCTGGGACGAGGGTGCTACTGGAAAGCAACTGCTCCTTCTCAGTGGCTTCTCACCTGGGGAGACATCATCCATCCAAGCAAGGGATAACTTTAGCTGCTGTTCTGTAGCCAGGGAGCAGCTAAAGCTGTGCCTGGTCTGAACATGCTTTTCACCCACATGCACTTGCACTAGTGGTGACCAGTGACTTAGTGCAATTAGGCGTGTGGTGCTACGTTTCTTTTTATCGCCTGGGAAAGCAATCAATCTTTTTCTTCACTGACATTGTATTGCTGCTCTTATTTGACAGAACGGTGCATTTTTGCAACCCAGCTAATGGTAACTTATCAGTTTATTTCAATCCTAATAGAAAATTCTTTGCATTACACTGAAGTCTCCTACCCGTTTACATTGATTCTTAATAAACGGCATTTAGACTGAAGTCTCATTTTCTTGTTTTATTAAAAAGCATTAAAAATATTGCTTATAAAACATATATAGGTTTTTGAACTTTTGCTCCTGCTGCAGGGATGGATAAATATTCTGCATTAATAAAAGCCAAGGAGAAATAAAACAGCAGCTTCCAGCATGACCCAAAACCATTTTCAGTTCTATCAGTTTTTCAGCATTCCTCCCTAAGGTGGAGCTGGCCAACGCTGAGTCACTTCTCGTGGCTGGCACCAGGGACCGCACATGGTGGTGGGATGCTCTCGGTCAAGGACTAGGAGCCGCATCGTTGGGAGTGACAGACCCCACGGCGTAATCAGTGCAGAGCATTTATGAGGACGGACTAGGCTGATTTATTCTCCCTGAATTTGAGATGAAACAGATAAGACACTTCTAAAATTAAAATCTGAGAGCAATTACGTTGTCATTTCTTCTCTCTACTCCTTCATTGGAAAGGAGTTTGAAATAAAGACACAACATTTTCACTAAATCCTGGAGCTACAACTGGTGTAGAGTCTGGGCAAGGCAAAGGATTCTTCTCTCAGCCGTTTTGTACTACAGCCAGACCTGGAGATATCAAACAGGACCCAAGCCCTTTGCCAGAAGCGTGACCAAAGCCCCAGTGAAGAGTATCAGACCATCACTTCGCGCCTGCTGTCAGCTCCTGTGGCACCTCTTGGCACTTGGCGCCCAGGCCGGAAAGGTTGTGAAGCTGCAGTAAAGCCCAAGGAGGGATTTGTGCTGTGGGGTAGCGTGGCCCCAGCGACCACACACCCCACGGTGCCCGTGGCAGTCCCTGGACACAGCTGCTGTGACTGTAGAGGTTACTCTGTGGTCTTCTCCCCCTCCAAAAGGCTACTGAAAACACAAAGATAAAATATTCACAGAATCACAGAATCACTAGGTTGGAAAGGACCTTCAAGATCATCAAGTCCAACCATTAATCCAGTGCCACCATGTCCCCTAAACCATGTCCTGAAGTGCCACATCCACACATTTTTTGAACACTTCCAGAGATGGTGACTCCACCACCTCCCTGGGCAGCCTGTTCCAATGCCTGACCACTCTCTCGGTGAAGAAATTTTTCCTAATATCCAATCTAAACCTCCTCTGGCACAACTTGAGGCCATTTCCTCTTGTCCTATCACTAGTTACTTGGGAGAAGAGGCCAACCCCCACCTCACCACAACCCCCTTTCAGGTAGTTGTAGAGAGCGATAAGGTCTCCTCTCAGCCTCCTCTTCTCCAGACTAAAACCCCCAGTTCCCTCAGCCGCTCCTCATCAGACTTGTGCTCCAGACAAGTCTGGATATTAAGCTGAGGTGGGTGAGGAACAGCAGATATCTCCCTGCAACACCACAGCTGCCTTTGGCCCACGGTTTAAGTGGCTTTAATGTAAGGAATTTCAATTTTATTCTCTAGTCTTAATGTTTCCTCTGATGGCAGATGTCATTTTGGTGTGTAAGAAGGCTGCCGGGACAGCAGGGTGCCTAATACACCTTGCTGCCCTTCCTTCCCTAAACCTGCCTGGGGCTGTTTGATGAACTCAGCAATTATGGATGATTAAGTGCAATAACCGGATCATGGCACGCTGCACAACATGCAACACTTTTTTTTTTTTAATAATGTGTTTTGAGAACAGCAATGTAGTTCAGCCATTTGGGTCAAATCTCCAGTGCCAGACACCTCTCCCACTGGCTAGTGGTGCCAACCACCTTTAACCCCAACAGAAATTTTCAGAGGCACATTTGTGCATCGTCACTCCCTCCCCACCTGCTCCAGCACTGCTCTGGGCACCGACTTCTGTATATAACTTTTTGTCCTTCTCATTTCTGACTTTCAAGAGATCTTGACATTTTGTCCGTTGTTGTGCTGATGTCACTCTTTTAGAGCTCTCTGATTCTCCTCTCCTGCTGCCTTATGCCACTTGGTTTAGTTTTACCTGATTTTTGATTCCTTGGATGGGGACTATACCTTTTTCTGATGAGTATGCATCAACAGAACAAGGTCTGCTGCAACAACTACATGGTACTGGGAAAAAGAAGTATTAATGAATTGCTAAGTTCTATGTCTGGGTCAACATTTCATACACAAAAATATAAGTGAAATTAAAGAGGCGAAAAAACATAATGAGCAGCTCTATAATTCTGGTTACTATCAACTAAGCAGTATGCCCAAACTTGCTTCCTTCAGCACTATGTCTGATATCAATCAATTATTTCAATGTTGTCAGGAACCATCAATAGTTACTTATAGCCATATCTAGTATATAAATTGTGAAGTAAATAAACAATATTTCATATTGTTCATATTGAACTTACAAATGTGCTATTTCTAAGGGGGGGGTTTCACACTTTGTAGGCCATTTGTCTGCTCTGCAAGTATTTTTTCACAGCCTATTTCCATCTGCTTCCCATGGAATTGATAATGTTCTGCACAGCATTTCCTAAACTCATACACAGCACTGCAATTAAACGCCACTCACAATTCACACCTAATGCATGCTAAAAAAATAGAAAACCAAAAGCTCTTCCCTGCTTCATTTCTAGCTTAGATATTTTTGGGACGTTATTTGGCATTTGACTTTGTGTGAGATATATTCTCCACTTTCAGCAGTAAAAATACATTCTATTTTTTGGGTTGTGATGGACAAATAATAGAGTGGGAAGAAAATATATCTCTAACCACAAGCATCATCCACAAAAGATAGTGAACTACTTTGTATTCAAAAAACACTGCAAAAATTATAAGATTTTTCTAGCTAACGCCGTGATCCCCTGAGGGGTGGCCAACTCTTGAGAATTTCTCTCCTCTGGTAGTCCCCGGTCAAAGCCTCCAATGTCTTTCACCGGCTTTTTAGCGGACTAACAGCTTCAGAGTGTGCTTAGCTAGGACTTATCCTACCCAGCAAAAGTGCCTTTAAACAGAAAACTTCCCTTTTGAGTAAACTTACTTTTTAAGCATCTGTTTTAGTGGGAAATTTTTTTTTTGTTATCAGAAAACTGATTATCATTTCACCCAAAGTCTCCTACATTTTAATTCTGAAAAACAGACGTATTTGCATTCTTGGGTTTCAAGTTTGCTTGCCTCATATTCCAGATCTTCTTGGTCCAACTGACTCGTGGAGAGCCCCACAGCTGCAACCCAGTGTACGTGGCCCCTGCAGTGAGGACATGCAGCTCCCATTCAGAGGAGCAGTCCCCGGGACATTTCACCAGATGAAGGTGCTGTCAGACCCTGTAGACTTTAACGCGCCTTTTCAGAAGGAACACTGCGGCTTACGGAAATATTTTCAGATTTTTCTGGGCACAGGCACAGAGTGCAGCAGTGCAGAGCCGTCAGCGACTGTCCAGTTGTCAAATCAAGTTCTGTGCGATTTCTGAAACCATTTCAGGTAATCTTATGTCCTCACTACTCTAAGGATTAAAGTTCTTTTCTAATTTCTGGCCTATATTTATTCCTGGCCCGTTTGCATTAATTTGTTCCTGGAAAGATGATTTGCTTGTGCAGTATGACGTGCCGTAGGGCCACATCCCTGCAGCTTGCGCAGGTTCCCGGATCATGCTGGTCACCTTATGCTCTACTCAGACTGCCAGAACTGTCCTTCAGGGGATACTTTTTAATGCCCATGGTATGGTATATAAACATATATATGCATGTATATATATGTAAATATACACGCACTTGTGAAGAACTCATCCTCACTGTCTCCAAGTCCTTCTCTTGGCAGCGCTCTCCAAAGTCCCCTGCTGGGCACCATTCACCTCCTGTGCATGGTTTTTCCTTAAGGTCAGCATCACTGATTATCCCAAGCGTGGTTATACACACTGGGGTATTTTTTCCCTTTCACTTAACTCGTTCCCTGGGAACCAGAGGAGAAGCTCTTTAAATCAAGGACATACTTATAACTAACAAGAACTGCAGCTACCACCACTATTTTTAGTTCTCTTAGCTTGCTCAGTGCTCTTCTTTCTCCACCCTTTTTATGAAGCAAATGTGGCTACTTATTCTCTTAGAAGGGAGATCTACAAATAAAAGCGAATACAGTTATTAACTTAAGCCCTATGCTATTTGCACACCTAGGTTTGAGGTTTACTGAGTTGAGCTGACTCTCTACTCCAAGGAGATGAGATAGCGTTCAAGTCAACATTGACAGTGGCAAAAGCTGGTATGGGCGCTGGTATCTCTATCTCATTTTATGATTAAAAAATATGCATGGGACCTTCATGATACAACTTTCTGAATGTGTTTACTTTGCAAAAGATATAGGCCATCAAATTCCAAAAGCAGTTTTAAGAAAAGCCCATATCTCCAATTCCAGCTCCGTACTGTTATTATTTTTTTCAACACCAGGATTGACAATCTTGCCTTGAATACCAGCTTCAGAAATTATGGAAAATAATAGAAGCAGCAGCTCCCATAAAGGTGTTGAGAGCTTGGCAGGCTCAAGCATGGTAGGCAGGATGAATTTCTTGAGAGGACAGACTTAAACAATCAAAGACGTTTACTTAGGTGTGAAAAAAACTTAGAAGGAACGCTTTAGAAAAACGTTGCTGTCCATTAATCAGATATTGCAGATAATAACTTTAATACACATGGATAAAAAATATTATGAATAAATGATGGTGTTTTCAGAGGACAGTGCAGAGAAACAGAGGCATTAGTAGATCCAACAGACAATTTGGGAAGATCCATGCTCAAAAGCTGTTGAGTATTCAGTGCAGTCTTCTTTCAAATCCATGAAAGCTTTAGTCTTCTGTTGTGTCCTGGCTAACCTTCCATCTAACCAACAGCATCATTGAGAGATTTTTCCTGAAAATCAAGGAAAAACTTTATTCTGGATTTAATCCAACTTACTCAATGTGTATGCCATTGTGGCATGCAAATCCTCACCCTTCACAGTCCTTATCTGGGTAACTTGCTTAACTACTCCCATGGCAAAGGTTTTTTCCTAATACCTAGTTCAAGTTTCCCTTTGTGCAGCTTGTGTCCACTGCCTCTTTACCCTTCACAGCAGATGTCTGACAAGAGTTTGGCTCTGCCTTCTGCATAACTACCCTTCAGGTAATTTAAGACAGAAATTAAATCCCTCCTGCACCTTCTCTTCTCCTGGCCTGTTGCATGGGTTTATTCCACCCCAGGTATAACACTCTGCATTTCTCCTTGTTGAACTTTGAAGACTTCACGCCACTGAGCACTGCCCTATGATTCTGGCATTTCAGCCATCTCCACCCACCCCTCCAGCCCGTATCTCATGAGCTTGGCTTATAAGTATGCTCTGAGATTTTGCCAAAAGCCTTGCTAACTTCACAGGTAGT
>NW_010547014.1:0-1546 GCF_000687285.1 Phaethon lepturus
GTCCAGCTAACTGTGAGTTCTCTTCAGGGTGACAGCCAGCTGGTGCGTCAGGACATGCCTCAGCCCATCGACGGCTCCTGCGGTGAGGGCAGCTCCACTGACTACAGCCTCTTCTTCTGGCCGGGCACCTCCTGGTGGGTTGCCTGTGCCCATCCAGCACAGCAGCTAATGGGCATTCGGTAACTCTCTGATGAGGACCTCTGGGAAGGGTCCCCTTTTCCACCCTCCCAGAGGTGCTGCCAGGGCCCATTGGCACCCCAAAGGCCAGGGCTCATCTCGGTCTCTCTGAAGGGGACAGCTAGAGCATGCCTGTGCAGCAGAGACATCTGGGAAACTCAGCAAAAACCCCGCTGGGAGCAGCCTGCTTTCTCAATCTTCAGGCACTGTTGAGATCAATACAGTGTGTCGTTCCTGTAGCACATGTCATTTTGGTACCGAGGGGGATCCAGGGAAGCGGCAAGGCGAAAGGCAGTAGTGCGAGCCAGGCTGCTGTATGCGGGCTTGCCGAGCGTAGACTCCGGGAGAAGTGGGAGAGCTGGGGTGGGAGAGAACGGGCGTCCGTGGCTGTGAGGGGCCCCACAGGTGCCCACATTCCAGGAGGAGAGCCCTGCATCCCAGGGTGTGCCCATGTCTCAGTGAGATGCCTGGTGGGGGCCCATGTCCCAGTGAGGTGGCAGTGGCCGCTGCGTGCCCAGGACCCTGTGGGTAATGTCCCTCCAGGAATAATTCCAGACTAATGGCACTCCTCGTTCTCAATGGTTAAGAGCACCCACACGTGGCAGTGCTGGCTGGGAAACACGGCAAAACTGCTGCTAGGAGCGGCGTCTACCGTCTTCATTTTCTAGCACACTCCACATCAACAAAACGTATCCATGTGTCCGATGAAACGCGAGACATTTTCACGTTAGCTCCTACACTGCCCACCTCTATGTAAGGAAGGTGCTGGGCTTTCTTTTAAGGTTCCTGGCTGCTGAGGCACACAACCGCTTCTGTCTCGGTACCCAGCAGTAATGCAAGGGAGCAGACAGCAGGTCCCTACAGGGTGAAAGTTAAGTGGGGTCAGTCACGAAGGAAAAATCACGAAATGCCGTGTTGCAAAGCACGGCATTCTGGCCCATGCAGTTCTCTCCTTTGAGCACAAGTGGCTGTGGCTGCACAGGTACACGATCCTCTGATCTGAGGGATGGCAGCCAGGTGAGCTGGGAAGAAAGCCAGCCTTGTGAGGAACGTCCAGGAGCCCTGTGGCTGCTGCTCCCAGCTTCAGTCCCCTACACCGGTCAGATCTGAGCAGCATTTCAATATTCCCCTCCAAAGGTGAGCAACAGATATTATCTGTCCCAGGTGCAACAGCATCCAGCCCTTTCCCCTGAGGCAGAGGTGGCAGTGGCTCACACGGGTGCAGCAAGACAGTGAGGCTCGGGTGGGGGGTGCGGGTCCTAGCTATGGTCACAGCCAGAGGCCTGGGGCAAGTTCTTCACCAGAGCAATCCTGTCCCCGCCTTGGCAGCAGCCCAGTCGAGGAGAGGAGAGGGAGAGGTAGACCCCCC
>NW_010547015.1:0-3832 GCF_000687285.1 Phaethon lepturus
CAAGGAGGGAACCTAAAGGCTAAGGGAAGGGGAACGATTCAAACTAACTTTTTACATATTTTTTACGTATCTTTATAACGCCTGGTTTGGGAGGACTGGCTGACGGTTTGCAAGCACATAGGCTTTAAGAAACGAAACACTATTTCACGGCCTGTTGGTTATAAATGCGTTGTTCCCACCAGCTGTAGAAGATGAAACTTCAAATCCTGAAGGGAAATTGCATTCCGCTGTGTTATCCTTAGGAGTGACTTCTCCGTGACTTGCCTGGGGAGACTATGGCATCTCCATCCATGGAAGTGTTTAAAAACACATAAACCTCCCTCAGTTAGGCGTGACCTCAGCAGAGTGAGGCTAGGGACAGGCTAGATTATTTCCTGAGCCCTCTTCCACCTTTTTAATCATTTTTCAATGTTTTGCACAAATTTTTGTCAGCACAGTAACTCCCCCAGTTGCTCCCAGTTGTTCCCGGAGGAAGCAGCCTTATCCTAGTGCTGAGTGACGTATATGAAATTAATGAGTTTTGCTGCTTCCAACCTACCATCTAGGCAAACGTGTTACCTGTGCATTGCATTATCTATAAACAGGTGTAATATAGTTCTTTTTGGGGAAAAAAGAAAAAGTATTTTGGGGAAAAAAAATTCAAAATACATGCTGGAAAGATAAATCAGTTGAGACAAAGTTTTTATGTGCTCTGATGATGATGTACTGTACCAACGATCTTCCAGTTATGGATCTTCCATGGATCTTAATTCCTACTGCAGAGGAAATCATCTTTAAGAGTTCGCATGGACAGGGAGGTAATTTTCACAGAATTTGGCATCAACAAAGAATACAGTATCTGCATTTACCCATAAAGTCCATTTTTGTCTCTCGGGTGAACAGTCTGTGCTGCTCCCCTTCCTGGAAAATGAGGCAGGGTAGATATCTGAGTGGCTGCAGAGCATGTATTGGAAAGCAGCTCTCAGCACAACGAAACCTTACGTAGCAAACATTTCAAATCGTCAGGATCTCCAAGCAGCCAGGGGAAAAAAAAGTTTTTTAAAAAAAAGGATCCAACTGCCCGATTTTCCCTTCTGAAGGTCTGCTTTTTATTTATTTCAAGGAGATGGCTTTAACCCGAGAACTCTACATATATCATATGCTCTGATTCCAAGACGTTTCTCCCTCCGCTCTGCAGGTATGGCATTTGACCACAGAAAGCAGGAGAAGATGACTGGGGAGTGGCGTATAGGATTTCTACCCTCAAGCTCTATAGCATCACCACCTTCTTTTTAGCCCTATCTCCAGACAATGATCAACACAAAAGGAAATGCTAAACATCAGAAAGGGATTAAAACATGGGGGGCGGGAAGCACATTTCAATAAACACCCCAAAGTGAAAAGAACAGTATGGAGGAGACCAGGAACCCCCAACTGGAAGGTAGAGAAGAAAAAGACTAGCAAAGGGAGAGATGCGAAACTTTGAGGAAATAGTCGTTTAGGAAAAGGGAGAAAACCATAAAGCCAGGGAGGCGAAGAATGCCCTGGAGGGAGAAGCCAGAGACCAAAGGTGAAGTTTTGCAGGTTGAACTCGTCAGACCTAGCAATTCATTGCCACTGTAAAGGAGAGTCCGGCTCCCGTAACCCTCTTCATCCCCTGCTCCCAGCCGCGCGCTGCCACCGCCTCCCTTCCCTCTGCCTCCCTGCTTGTCGCAAACCAGTACAGCAAATGGAGCGCGCCGTTTTCTCCCCATTTAGCAGCAGGTCTCCGAGGGAGGAGATGAGTGCCAGAGCTCTGGCAGGCGGGAAAGCGGAAGGTTGTCTAGGTGGGAGCAGGATACCGGGGGCAGAAGAGGAGCATGCATGGAAGTACCTTTGTAATAGTGACAGGTTCTCGCACTGGTGCAGCCAAGATTAAACGTAAAGCATGTGCAAGCAGGAAAATGTAGTAGAACGTTTTATGATGACAAGGAAAGAGTTATGGGCAAAAAAACTTACGAGGTGGGGCGGGTATCAACCCAGAAAAATGCAGGTTTACTAGATATGTTTTTTTCCTCTCCATACAATATAAAAAATAGGGAGAAAAGATTTTTTTAGTATTTTCATTTATAAAATCTTAAAAAGGATTTGATAAGTTGCAGCTGTCAGAAATGTCATAGTACAGTTCAAAATTTTTGTGTACCCAGTAACAAAATTTAAAACTAATTGCTAATTGCAGAAGGTGTTTTCAAAGGCCAGACCTTAAAACAAAAGCCTTTTGGATTTCAAAAGCAAGGTATTGTGGCTGTGACTAGGAAGCTCGCTTATACTGTATTTCTGGTGGCCACAGAGTCTATCTGACTTCAAATTGCCCAGGATTTGGAGCGCAGCCCTGGTCTGCAATGAGCAGTAACCAACTGAGCTGTACGACTCAACTGCTTGCAATCATCCGTCCCTCTTTTAAGGCACTTAGTGACTAGGATTAACATACAGCTCTTTCAGGGCGGTTCTGACTACCTTTCCCCCTTTCACATCCCTTCCTTATTCACATTCATTTATCATTGCTCCCTGGTGTTCCTTCCAAATTTCCTTCCTCCTTTATTTACCTGATAATGGGTACCCAAGGAATGCATGCAGCTCACTTTGGGAAGCATAAACCTTCCAGGTCGGCTTCTCTTAACAGGTGATACAAAACACAACAGTTAATTTCCTCACTGATGAGGAATTCACACCAAGGCTACTCAATGAAGAAAAAACAATATAAACCAGAAAATTTTCAGTAATTCATTTTAAATCTTTTCTATTGTATGGGGTACTGCTTCCTCGCATCTTTTTTAATGCTTTCCATGATTCTCATTGTGGTTGTTCCTTATGCTGCTTACAGAAGCTGTAATGTATGCTTTACACCTGCAAATGTAGATTACAGTAAAACCTTCGCTCCTCTCTCCTATTTATCATTTGTTGACAACAGAAAGGAAAAATGAAAAACATTTCAGCTAAAATTTAGTTGCTTCCAACGCAGCAGCTGGGAAATGAGTAGGTAATTGAATTTTACTGTGCTGATCATTAATGAAGCCAGGTTTTGTTTTTCCAATACTACTCTATGAACTTCAGCAGTAATTGCTATTAAACAAAGGAGACTAGCTTTTTAGTTTAGGAAACTAGCAAAAATCAAAGTTGCAGACAGCACACGATTATGAAATTGGGGAGAAGTGACTTCTCTGCTTCTCTGCCACGACTCCTGGAACTAGTGACTCAAGCTGTCTGATGTCACATCAGATGAGGTAGGAAAAAGTTTCCAAATCCACCCCGTTACGGGAGGGAAGCCAGCTTGGTCCTCATGGCAGTAATGGTTTTGTCTCACCTAAATGCAAACATCTACAGTCTCCATCTCGGCTTGTCGCCCTAGACTCCCCGAGTCCACAGGAAGAAACCGACACATCTGGTGGACAATTTATGTCATCCCAAGTAGACATCTAAACTGGGTCACGTAACTTGAAGCGCCTACCTCAGTCCAGTGGGAGTCCATGACAACTAGTTCAGATGGCTGCCCTTCAGGCATCTGCAGTTAAGTGAGGGGAAGCTCACCTGGGAGCCGAGCGATGGGATGAGCCTTTAAATCTCACTTTGGCTTTCAGAGAAGTCCTTAATAGTCTCAGTGTCTTGGTTCTTTTAATTGCGGAAAGCAGGGGCTACCATACTTGTTGGGTGAAAAAACAGTGGGCATCGTCAGGTGAAAAAGCTTCATGCAAGCATGAAGGGCTTGTTTTGTTTGACCTTTCTAATAGCACACGAATGCAGCTTCCACACCGAGCTAACTCCAAATCTGGAAAAGACTTGCCTCTGTGGCTGGTGACACAAGGGACAGAGAGAT
>NW_010547015.1:3863-4614 GCF_000687285.1 Phaethon lepturus
TGGCAGCACACTTCTTCCTCGGGGAATTAGCACTTTTCTTATTCTGGCCAAACGTTCATTCGGTCATTACAAGTTACAGCTTAAGTCTATTTCCCAAAAAGAAGATAGAGAAAAGATGACAGACAAGTAAATCAAATACATAAAGCTCTATAAACAAAACCTAGAAACTAAGGAATCAGAATTTAGGGATAATACACTGCAAAAAAGCCTTTGTTCAGAACTAACAACTTTTTTTTTTTTTTAGAAGTATTTGTTTGCTATCTATCAAAATATGTTGATAGTTTCTCACCGGTTTGTAACAGAACTAGGGCTGCCCAGGGAGGTGGTGGAGTCACCATCTCTGGAAGTGTTCAAAAAACGTGTGGATGTGGCACTTCAGGACATGGTCTAGGGGACATGGTGGCGCTGGATTAATGGTTGGACTTGATGATCTTGAAGGTCCTTTCCAACCTTAGTGATTCTGTGTGATTCTGTGTGTGTGTGAAACGGTACTTAATGTCCATGAAGAATGAAGTGCCGTCTCACTCGTGGAGATGCTTCTTCACAACAGTGACATAAATCTTCTTAGGCAAAAGAAACCCTGTTTAGAAAGAGCCTGATCGCTGCAATTTCCTCATTGTCTGACCCCCCCCGACAGGAGACCTAATCCACTAGAAGAGCACGGCACTGCTGTAGCTCTCCAGGAGCGCGGCTGCCCGAGTGTCGCTCATACCGGCGGAGGGGAAGTTAAGCGCTTTATTCCTGGGGAGCA
>NW_010547015.1:4645-41111 GCF_000687285.1 Phaethon lepturus
TTTTTCCGGGGGGGGCCCCCACGGCCCAGCCGGTGTCCCCCAGACACCAGCGCCCACCCTGGGCTTGCACCAGGCGGTGGAAGCCGGGAGGCACTGCACCCTCCGCGCACCCGCTTACCGCTGCCGCGCTCGGCAACTCCGCCGGGCCCGGGGGGGCACGCCGGGCTCCAGATCCCTGACTCAAGCCTGTAGGCCGTGCTGTGCCGGGGGGCCGGAGCAGCCAGTTTTTCTGAGGAATGGCACCAGTAAGCATCCAGAGGAGGACCCGACCCTCTGCCTGCGGTCAGCCCCAGCTGCGGCCGCCCGGTGGGGCACCACCTGGGCAGGAGCAGACGTAGCCCCAGGGGAAGGTGAGGCTCAAGACAAGGTGCCTCGGGGCCGGCGCCAGCTCTTCTGGGTATAAGCAACAGACGACTCACGAGCAGTCACAAGGGAAACCCTTTCCCGAATGAAGGCGTGTTAGCAAGCGCCCAGGAGTGTGCTAGCACAGGTGTGCCACCAGAATGTCACTCAGGTGTTTACTTCTAGTTACCAATTCTAATTTAATTATATTTTTTTCATCCAATGAATCGCTGCACTGTTTAATTTGTAGGCCACTGTGTATATACTGTATAATTTATAGGCCAATGATGTCCTGTATGCGATCGTGCACATTACTGCACTACCGCTTATCAGCGGCTTGGCAAAGAAATTTAATCTAAAAGACTTGTATTTTAGAAGAAGGTTAAATTACGTCGCATCCCGTATGTTTGCACATTGGTCTCTTATCTCCAGCATCAGTGAAAATTCACCAGAATATCCTTAGTTTAAACTAAAACGCCAATCTACTAACTTGTAAATCAAAAATATGGCCCTATCACATAGCATAAAATAGTTTTGCAACAAAAATTAGCATTTACCCTGTGGGTCACTAGAATTCATTTGGTTTTAAAGCTGCAGAAGACACTTCCAGTTAATCCTGCCATCTTTTTCTCTCCTTAAAGGCTGCAATGTAAATAAATGGGACAACTCACTGCTTCATGTGAAGATAAATGGTAAGAGTTTCAAGCCTAATTTTTTTTTGTTAACGCTTGGTTTTCCTCGCTGATGGAACAAGCTAAAAAGGCAGACAGGAATAAGGGGGGAAAAAATGAAGGGGCGGGGGGAAGAAGGAAAAAGAATGGAAGCAAAATTAACTTCCAGGTTTAGAATTTCAAAACAGCTTAAGGGGCTTAAGCATACAAGCCAAAAATCTCAGTGAAGTCTCATCTCTGTAAATGATACACATCTGGGAAAACAAATTCACTGGAAGCTTTTTCTAGTTCCTGAAAGTGGGTAGATCTCCATGTATTTCCTTCCTTGTTTATCTCCTCGCAACTCACATTCACTGTAAACTGCATTACTGGGCTGAGCTCTCACTAGCAATTATCCTTCTCTCTAAATTGTCTTCTGAGAACTGGAGAGGCAGAAAAGCACGATTTTCTTTCATTACATATGACTTTTACAGAAATTGCAGCTGTATTAAAAAAAAAGTAAAAAACACTAACTTGAAACAAATTGGCTACAGATAGGTGATTTGCTTGCTCTGACTAGAAAGAGGAATGCTTATCAACAACGGATAGAAGCATGGGCTTCCATCTAAATTTACCATCTGGGTATTTGACAAGAATTTAGGAGGGGGAAGGGCTCTTTCACAAACCCAAGGTTTATTCAAAATTGTTTCATAGGTAGTATAGGATTGTTAAAATCCACTTAGTGTGCAGGGTAATAACTACACAATAAAACCTCCCAAGAAGTAACGTGACTACTGTACATTTTGATTTAGTGTTGTAATTCATAAACCAGTTTTGCATTGTAAAAGTAATTATTTCAAGACTGGAACAAGACCAAGCCTCTTGTGACCAACAATAATAATAGTCATAATGTTAACAAACCTCTTCAAATGAAGTCATTGTTTAATATGTTTCAGGCTATATGTGAAGTGGTTACAAACATCATGTTTTTGTAGTTGTCAATAATTTTGGGATCATGTAAGCAGATGGACCTTGTGTTCTTCTGTTCTGAATTTCAGCTGTAAATTAAGAGTCAGGGTGTTACTATTATTCATAGTATTCACTGGAGCTGGTTGAAAAGCTAGTGTTCCAGTTGAGAAGGAACTTTGCTTTTCAAAATTTGACTTTCATCTGATTAAGTCTAAAACCAACATTTTAAAACTTCTTGTGAACTCTAAATTCTTACACTTTCTTGTGAGCCAGGAAAGACAAATCATCAAGCAGCCTGCTTGGTTAGCAATGAGCCTGACAAAAATCCCCCCTTCCTCTGAGCCCTGGGGGAGCGCTCATGAAAACTGCCCGCAGAGTGACAGTCCCCGGGAGGCATCCCAGTACATCTCGGCTCGAGGGCAGGGAGCCTGGGAAGCCAGAAAGCCAGCCTGGGAATTACTATGGAATTAGGATTTGCCACAGCCCTGCGACACCCCGAGGTCTTGGCACTGGCAAGCTGCAGCGCCGTGCCAGCCCCGGGGGTGGTGAGCCCGCCGCAGAGCAGCTGTGCCGGCCAGCCCGCGTTAAGACACGGGAACCCAGAATTTTCAGCATCGCTGGGTCTTGGTTTGGGTCACCAGACGGACGTAACCAAAGATACACACTCTGAGTCAGTCCCGGGCCCTGGGCTGTGGGACAGCCCAGCAGGATTTGCTCACGGTTGTAAACCCGGAGTCTCCGTGCAGCCTGCTTGTAACCCAGGGACAGTCTTCCTGGGTTAATTAGGAGTGGATTCAAGGAGTTGCAAATGAAATATTCAAAGGCCAGCAAATTGGCTTTTTCCACTGCAGCAAATTTCTACTTATCACTGTGATTGATGGCTTTCGAAACGTTTCTTTTGTATTTATCAAATGGAAACACATGCAATAACCTCAGACACTGAGTTTCTTTGAGGTATTTTAAACTTGTATACATGGCTGTCCACTGAGTTAACAATGGCTGTTTTTACAGGGTGCTCTAGCAGTTTACATTCACGGTCCATTTTTGCTCTGAAGAACAGGTACAGTTATGATTTCAGTGTATGGTTACAGGTTCACTGTATGGAGTTCTGAGGCCTTCAAGCAGTAATCAGTTTTATTTGAGCATCATTTTCCCTGGCTGTAAGTCCATCGTTGTTTTCACCTCAAGGCTGCAGAAGCATCAAAGCATATTTGTTTTCTAGTAAGAAACTTCAATCACCTAATGATTCAAGCATAAAAGTTCCCCTGACCTGTCATGACAAGTGAGAGAGAATACGAGGGAACTGACTTCAGCACTCAAAGGAGAGATGGAGAAATGCAGAATCTTAAACACTCTGGATAACCCTTACCCTAAGCCTGAAAACATTGTAAAATACGTAGGAAAACAAAAAAAAACCCAATAACAACCACGTCCAAGTGTTCCAGGTGGGATTCATCTTCGTCTATGCAGGAGTTTAGGTGTCCTGGTCCCAGTTATAGTCATTGAAGACCTACTCTATACAGACAACAGAGCTGAAAGAGTTTGGGCCACGTCAGTCTAAAGCAGACAGGACGTCTGATCTGCTTAATACATTTCCAGACCCAGCTGAGCACGCGGAGTATGTGTGCTCACCTGTAGAAGCTGCCACTGCAGACACGTCCATGTACAGAGCCCTACAACAAGCTGCGCTACCCAAAGGAAAGAACGACTGTGTTAAATCCCTTTTGTCCAGCTGGCTGGATAGACTGTTTCAATGGTCACGTGTTCCCAAAACATAAACCAAAATGCACGCAGGTTGGAGCTTGGGGAAGGGATTTGCAAGAAGGCAAATGTCCGGGCAAAACGGATTACTACCTTACCCAAGAGGGGTACTGAGCAGTGCACATTGCAGAAAGCACAGCCCAGTAAACATACAGCAAAAGGTGTATTTATTGCACTTTTGTTCTCCCCTGCAGCAGTCATGACGACAGTTGCACCAGACGTGACTGCTGCGCCGTAACGATGGCATCCCACTCTCACAGATTAGTCCTCGCGCCAAAAGAGCCGCCTTTAACTGAAGGGTTGTAATACGCTAGTGCTCACAGCTGCTTCCCAGTCACATGCGGCGAAAGGCTAAATCACCCCGCGCTGGGGCACCTGGGGCTCCCCATCACCTGGGAACTGGAGCCCTGAGTGCCGGCGCTGTTGAGAAAGCGATTTTAAAGAAGCAAGGGGGACATGAAGGCACGATTCATAGAAGACAGGTGCCGTCGCCCCAGCAGTTTCTCTGCTTGCAGAGCTGTATTGTTTTAAGCTGCAGGATCCTTTACTGGTGTAAGTATACTGAATCCCTCGTAGCTTGGATGCAGTTATTCCAGTATATCCCCAACCGCGGTGATTCACTTTGCAGGAGTGGGAGGAAGGTGAAAGCAGGGCACAGCCCATAGCCTCCCAGATCTGGGGAACCAGAGGTGGTATAGCCGCAGTGCTGAGCAATGACGCTTAACGCTAATCGGGGAGGGGAAGATCCCCCTGGGCAAAACAGCCTGGGAAAGGCTGCGTAGTATAAAAATGCTGGCCTATTCTCAGGCAATTGTTTTGGGAAAAGGTAAGCTATGAATTGAAAGCACTACAGCTATTCCTGAAGAATCCCCCACGCGCCTGCTCTCCTTCTGCAATAAGGACGCCCAGCTCCTTTGTAGTTAAATTCTTCTCAAGTGACTTGTATTGCTTTAACTGTCCTGGTAAGACTCACAAAAATGTACGGACAGAAAAGGCCTTGGAAAGATTCACCGGAGTTTTACTCTAGCTTGGTAATACCAGTGATTTCAATGAAGCCAGCGTAGGGGAATGCAGGAATAATGCAGCAGTGAGGCAGAGCCATGCTCTTTTTTCCCCCCTTTTTGTCCTTCTCCCTTGATTGAAAAGTTGAGGGGAAATCTTGGAAGCGGTCCCATATGCGATTTGTGCTCCTAAGCAGAGCCAGAATGCTGCGAGCCAAGCGCCGGGCTGATTCTCCAAACTTTTACAGTTTATATTGAAGCTTATATTCACCGGCTGCAGGAGTTTGGGACCACTTCACCCCACACAACAGCTGGGAGGTGTCAAGGCCCTTGCGAGCTATCCACCCATCCACCTCCAGTTACACCAACTGTCCGCAAGATGCTGAGAACACCAGAGGGTGTGTTAAGGAGAAGGAATTCATCCGCATGGGACAAAGAATTTAAGCTCTTTACAACTTTCTGCTCTCTAACGTCTATTACTGTGCCCCCCCCCAATAAAATCTGCCTCCATCTGCGGTACCTTGTAGCGACAGAGTTAATGAAAACCCAAGCCGCATTCCAAGGATGGCAATACAGAATGAGAGCGACCTCAGCATTGTTTTGTTAAGATCTCAAATTGCCAATACGGCAAAATGAAGTAATGCGCTCTGTCAACATGTAGTATGCTCTATAAATGGGATCGCCTGTTCATCTGTTATTAAAACATGCAGGAAAGCACTATGTGATCGGCCTCAGAGCAGCTGACTGCTTGCTTTAACATCTTCCTTAAAACCTAGTTGAAGCATGAAACTGCTGAAAGTCTCCAGTGAGTAAAAAAGACAAAAAGATATCAGAAAAATAATTAAACATATTTATAAATAGCCCTCACCTTATGCGTCTGGTCTTTAGTTAGCATTTCTTTATCAATAGAATTAAAACAAAAGTTAGCTAAAGCACTGAATGCTGAAAATTGATTTCCATAGACTTCAGTATTAATTTATAAAACTATTACATCTTTTTACAAACAAAGATTACTTTATTCATTAACTTAGAAACCTCAGACAGGTTTCATAAATTTATAGACAGCTTCCAGATTGAATTTTGCTGATCCAGGCTTCTTAGGCAGAGTTTATGGAGCCAGACTTGTCATATGAGCTATTTCTATAAGCCTCAGGTAAATATACACAGGGTTCATGTTGTCAGAGAAAGTGTTTTTTTCTCTTCTAAAAAATTTAAGTTAATCTTAAGCAAAAACAAAAGTTCATTCAGTACATTTTGTATTTGTTATTTTTGATCCATTTTGGGAAGCATTTTCCTTCCACAGCACTACACTGTCCCTGCTTCTCTCAACTCACTTTAACTCTTTCATTTCTTTTACCACTCTGCTTCACAGTCCGCTCCTCTGGTCTCTGAGCTAGAAACAGCCAGATGGCACAGCTGGAGAAAAGGAAACGGGGGTTTCAGGTATTTCCTTCTCCTTCTTCCCAACCAGCAGCGCTCATGCCTTCCCTTTCCTGCATGTCTACTTTAACTCAAGTCTCACAGAAAGTCGGACCTGTACTGCAAACTCAATTTAGAAGTGTCAGTTTTTACTCATGTATCTGAAGTCCTGATGTGGATGCAATTACAGGGATCAAATGGATATGTTTTATTTCCTCTTCCATTTAAAAGTGCTATGGCCATCTATAACAGCTTTGTAAGAATATCACTTTGTCTGTAATAACAGGGTTCCCCAATTTTTTCCCAGTGTACATGAAGCTGTAATTTGTAAACTCAAGAGTCCAAGCAATATCTGTTATTTAAGATCTCAGTTAAATTATGATCCTTCAGTGAAACGTGACATGAAAGTTTACCCATAAAACTCAGACTGAAGTACTCACAGACAGATATCAAAGTCAGGAGTCACAGGGTCTGTAGCTTCCCCTTTAGGTATATGTGTGCCTGGCAGCGAGATGGGAAAATGTCCCTCCCCCTGGTTTCATCTATAACATCTCTCCATCCACCATTCGTACTCAGCTGAAATTTGCAAAGCAGTTGAGGTTTTTCCCACTGAATTATCATATAGTATACTCACTATAGGTAAAAGCTTGTTACTAAATTTGCTAAAGTTTTCTGTGACGGAGAATGTGAGAAAAGATAGTGTTAGCAAATAAAGAATGAAGAAACTGATATTGGAATACAATAAGAATGAAGAGCCTTCACATGACCAAGAGCCTTTACGTGACCAATGAGCCCAACTCGAGGGCCTTTTGGAGCAGGCTCCAATGCCTGCTGGAGCAGCAGTTAGAGATGAAGACACAATGGCCAAGAGCTCCCACTGCTCCTCTCTGGGACAACACTAAACTGCACCCACAGCTGGGGACCCAGTCAACCCAGCAATGTTGCCTGAGCAACCCCTGTTGGTTTGGCTTTACTCTCAGCCAAGGATGCGGATCAGTCCCTGTGCCAGCACAATTTTGCTGCTGGCCTTACAATGAAATTGCGGCGCTTGAACTGTCCCACGAGGATCAGAGAGACTGGTTACAAGCCCACAAGAGACTCCAAAGAAAAAGAGAGCAATGTTCCATGTGAGCAGACACCCAGGCAGGTTGTCTGAGATGGAAAAGACAGGTTTTCACTTTTTGTTGGTACTTGTGAGAAGGCAGGCAGCAGTATTTTGCTGCTTATAGTGCCCAGGCCTGGTGATGTTCTACAGAAGAACACTCGGACATGAAACATGAAAGTCATGGCCGAAAAGCACCCGTGACAGATTCTTCTGCTCCCTCAGGCTCCCAGCTGTACTAGCACAAGAAGTTCTCTTGTGATACTGGGTGATTCATCACTGCCCTAACAGAAATTACTGATCCCATGGGTCCACAAAGAGAAAAAAAATTTATGCTGCTCCTTATTTCATTTTAAGCAAAAGCATCTTGGCTTGCTTGAATAGTTTACACCAATAGTTGGGGAAGAGGCAGACAAAATATTCTATAAGCAGCTAGAAGAAGTCTTACAATTGTTAGCCCTTGTTCTCATGGGGGACTTCACTTTACCAGATCTCTGCCAGAAATACAACACAGCAGAGACAAAACTGTCTAGAAGGTTCCTGGAGTGTGTGGAAGATAACCTCCTGACACAGCTGGTGAGGAAAGGCACCCCGCTGGACCTGTTGTTAGCGAACGGAGAAGAACTTGTGGGTGATGTCAGAGTTGGAGGCCATCTTGGGCACAGCAATCATGAAATTATCAATAGAGTTTTTGTTTCCCAGAGAAGTAAGGAGGAGGGTCAAAAGAACTGCCACCTTGGACTTCTGGAGGGCACACTTTATCAACAAGTTTAGGAACCTGGTTGACAGAGTCCCTTGGGAAGCAGCCCTGAAGGGCAAAGGAGTCCAGGAAGGCTGGACATCTTTGAAGAAGGAAATCAAGGCACAAGAGCAGGCTATCCCCATGTGCTGAAAGATGAGCCGTCGGGGAAGAAGACAGGCCTGCATGAACAGAGCGCTTTGTCTGGAACTCAGGAGAAAAAAGAGAGTTTATGACCTTCGGAAGAAGGGGCAGGCAACTCAGGAGGACTACAAGGATGTCGCGAGACTACGCAGGGAGAAAATTAGAAGGGCCAAAGCCTAACTAGAATTTAATTTGGCTACTGCTGTAAAAGACCATAAAAAATGTTTCTGTAAATACATTAGCAACAAAAAAAGGGCTGAGGAGAGTCTCCATCCTTTATTGGATGCAGGGGGAAACAGAGTGACAAAGGATGAGGACAAGGCTAAAGAACTTAATGCCTACTTTGCCTCAGTCTTTAATAGTAAGACTACGTGTTCTGTGGGTACCCAGCCCCCCGAGCTGGAATACAGGGATGGGCAGCAGAATGAAGCCCCCATCATCCAAAGTGAAATGGTTAGTGACCTGCTACACCACTTAGACACACACAAGTCTATGGAGCGGGATGGGATCCACCCAAGGGTACTGAGAGAGCTGGTGGAAGTGCTCACCAGGCCACTTTCAGTCATTTATCAGCAGTCCTGGAGATCTGGGGAGATCCCAGTTGACTGGAGGTTAGCAAATGTGATTCCCATGTACAAGAAGGGCCAGAAGGAGGATCCAGGGAACTACAGGACTGTCAATCTGACCTTGGTGCTGGGTAAGGTTATGGACCAGATCATACTGAGTGCCATCACATGGCACATCCAGGACAACAAGGTTATCAGGCCCAATCAGCATGGGTTTACAAAAGGCAGGTCCTGCTTGACCAATCTGATCTTCTTTTATGACAAGGTGACCCACTTAGTGGATGAGGGAAAGGCTGTGGATGATGTCCACCTAGACTTCAGTAAAGTCTTTGACAGTATGTCCCACAGCATTCTCCTGGAGAAACTGGCAGCTCATGGCTTGCACAGGTGTACTCTTTGCTGGGTAAAAAACTGTCTGGATGGCTAGGCCCAAAGATAGTGGTGAATGGAGTTAAATCCAGTTGGTGTCCGGTCACAAGTGGTGTTCCCCAGGGCTTAGTACTGGGGCCAGTTCTGTTTAATATCTTTATCAATGATCTGGACAAGGGGATCGAGTGCACCTAAGTTTGCAGATGACATCAAGCTGTGCAGGAGTGTTGATCTGCTGGAGGGCAGGAGGGCTCTACAGAGGGATCTGGGCAGGCTGGATTGATGGGCTGAAGCCAACTGTATGAGGTTCAATAAGGCCAAGTGCAGGGTCCTGCACTTTGGCCACAACAACCCCATGCAACGCTACAGGCTTGGGGAGGAGTGGCTGGAGAGTTGCCCGGCAGAAAAGACCTGGGAGTGCTGGTCGACAGCCGGCTGAACGTGAGCTGGCAGTGTGCCCAAGTGGCCAAGAAGGTCGCTAGCATCCTGGTCAACAAGACTAGGGAAGTGACCGTCCCCCCAGTACTCAGCATGGGTGAGGCTGCACCTCGAATCCTGTGTTCAGTTTTGGGCCCCTTGTAGTGACAAGAAATACATTTAGATGCTGGAGTGTGTCCAGAGAACGGCAACGAAGCTGGTGAAGGGTCTGGAGCACAAGTCTTCTGAGGAGTGGCTGAGGGAACTGAGTCTGTTTAGCCTGGAGAAAAGGAGGCTGAGGGGAGACCTTATGACTCTCTACAGCTACCTGAAAGGGGGTTATGGTGAGGTGGGTGTTGGTCTCTTCTCCCAAGCAACAAGCGATAGGACAAGAGGAAATGGCCTCAAGTTGCACCAGGGGAGGTTTAGACTAGGTATTAAAGGGTTGTCAAGCATTGGCACAGGCTGCCCAGGGAGGTGGTGGAGTCACCACCCCTGGAGGCATTTAAAAGACGTGTAGATGTGGTGTTTAGGGACATGATTTAGTGGTGGAGTTGGCAGTGCTAGGTTAATGGTTGGACTTGATGATCTTAAAGGTCTTTTCCAACCTTAAATGGTTCTATGATTCTGCTCTAAGATTTGACTGATTTCTTGCTTGAACCATAAGCAGCCAGCATTCACAGATGCTGGTCTGTTGGTACCTCTGAGTACAGTGATGAACAGATGGTTGCGGTGACCTGTTCCATCAGCCTAGAGGGATCCAGAGGACAATGCCTGTGTATGTCTGTCTACCATCTAAATTATTCTGATAAATGGGATGATTTTTAGACTGCTGTAGTTACCCTACTGAATTGTGAATGAAAGCTCTCCATATTGTCTTACTTTAATTCAAAGCCACTGTGAAAAATCCAAAGTGCAATACAAATCTCTCTCTTACTCTTTATTTAATCACAGGCTGCTGACAATGGCTGTGGTTCAAGGTAGCAGTAGTAGTCCAAAGAGTGTTCAGACTTATAAAGCTCTATACATGCTTAGATATTTGTCTAAATCTAAGTGTAACTTGATTTTTTTTCCCTGTTTCTTTACAAAGCTGTAGGGCAGTGTGGTGAATCCCACAGTGACCCCTGGAAATTATAATTATGGGATTCTTCCTGCTCTTTTGTGGAAAACTGCTCCTGAACCAAAGGCAGAGAAAGCTACACACCTCTGGGTGCTGTATCTGCTATATCAAAGCTACATCTGCCACCTCCAGGAGGACCTCAGGTCCAGCGAAGGGTCTCAGATGGAAAAGCCATCTCTCAGGCATATTATTTCAACTGGACAAAGCCGTCGCAGAACTTCACAGAGGAAAACCTTCCACATGGCCCTCCCTGTCCCTCTCTTGTGATCTTTTATCAGGTCCTCTGGAGTCACCTCCAAAATACGATCCAATGAGCTCAGTGTTTCACAGTGAAGGGTGTAATCCCCCCACAGGTGCCACACAACAAATGCTGCAGGAGGTACCAGAGCATGACCCGTGGTGGCCACTTGATGGAGGCTAAGAAGAACGTGGCAGTTCTGCTGCCCGAGGGCTGTCATGACACACGGATCATTTTTAGTGGGAATCCAACCAACACAAAGGCGGGTGACTCTCGGCAGAAGGGAGGAGAGTGCTCTGTGTCTGCAGCAAACAAACAGCTGGGGCCACCAACGTCCCTCAGCCTCGGCTGCAGCTGGACCGTAGCATTCCTGTGGAGCTCATGCGTTACTTGGAGCCTTTTCTGTTTATTTTCTTAACAAAGCTTCGTGGACTTTTTAAGTGGGGGAAGGAAGACTCAGATGTTCCCCTCCCTCAGTTTTAAAAGATCAGGCTACGTTTTGTAAATAGATATAAGAAATACATTTCTGTTGGAACGTGACAATCCTTTAAGGTCTGAGCTTCATGGCTTTTTTAGCTGACTCAGGATCTTTTAATATTTTAACTGCCACATTTATTTTCATTTGAATATTATTAAATAAGCAATACCATTATGGCAAAATTGGTATTATTGTAATTAAATAATATGAGATCTATACAAAGGAAAAGAAATTAAGTGAATTAATGTTCTTTTGATTTAAATGCAGAAGTTAAATCCAGCTACCCAGGTGAACTCGACAGTGTCTGCTGCTTCGTCTGCAAGTAAATTCTTACTTCTTCCTTACAGCGCTGGAACATAAAGGCGCTGCCAAAGCGCGGATAAGCACAGTGCATTATATGAAACAGCACTACATTAATGCCTCATGTTGTAATGGAAAATCTCGATTTAAGATCTGAAGAGCAATAATAGAGAGGAGGAAAACTTGCAGCTACCATTTGCAGCATAGTTAGGGGGATTTTTTTTCCAAGTGAGGTCAGGGAAACAGATTGAAAAACTACATTTATGCAGCTCCTCCTACTCAAGCACAATAGGAACAAGCCCATCGTTCTCCTTGCACTTAATAATCTATGTTCTGTTCAAACTTAGGCATCTGTTGCGCCCATGTCTTAGTGGACTACAAAAAACCAAACAAGTTTCTCACTTAATGAGAAAGCCCTGAAAACCTATGCCATCCATATGCTAAGTTACACAAACAGTATATGCTGCCCTACACTTCTCAAACACTCCTGTGCAGACTCATGATGGGCTTACCCCATCCAGCAGTGGGCTGCCACCAGAGAAGTGGTCCTGCACTCCTCTGCTTTCCTCATGTCTGTCCACGTGCTCCTGGTTGAGTGGCTGTGTGGTAAGGCTGCTACTCTGAAGGAAAGTTAACAGTCTTCTGGTGGATTCATTTTCTGTCAGATCTGCTGCCCCTGAGGTCACTCAACTGCTATACCTGGTGCAGGGGAAGCAGGAGGAATGGATGATTACGGGTTACCTTTCAAAAGTGGTCTGCAATTAAACTGGAGTAATTAAACATTTTGTGCAACTGTACATTCGGTCTCCTAAAACGCTGCATATTCAGGGCTTGTTACTCCTAAAAGAGGTTACGTTACCTGTTGTTTTCCCTTTCTACAAAAGGACAGGCCCTATCAGAGTTAGGAATTATTTTTGTCTGCCATACACAATTCCATTGTAGAATTCACTGTCATGACTGTGAGAGCTGGGAGTGAAAATGGGTTCGAAAACCAAATAGAAAAGTTCCCAGCCACCAGTGGCTATTAAACAAAACTGCCCAGATCATTGTCCAGTTCAAGAAGACCCTAAATCACTAACCATCAGGAATGGGAAAACATAACTTGTATCTTACAGTTCTTAATTTTTCTGCTGTCTTCTACACTTCTTTAATCATCATTCCTGCCTACCATAGAAAACAGGGTTATGGTGTTAGTGATCCTCTTCATCTCTGCCAGTATGCCAGTTCTTATACTGATGTACCTATATCTCACAGGAGTTTGGCACCTCATCTGTAATCAGCGAGTCCCTTAGAGGAAAATGCAGTGCTATCACTAGCCTTCTCACCGTGCCACTAGCAAGGGTCTACAAATGCTGAACTCCTCTATAAAGAGTTGCACACAAATAGGAATAAATATTAAAAAGAAGTACTAATTTTTAAAGGAATGCATTTGAGATTTCAGATTTGATTTAAAGATCACCTGATCCATTAGCTTAAGCTTTTGCATGAAGATTCAGGTTTAGATGAATCAAGTTGCTTTGCAGAAGAGGCCTTTGGGTCTCACTAAGCTGGAAGGGATGTAGTCACAGGTTTCAGTACTGCTTTTCACCCGAGCCCCCACTCCCTGGCACATTAACCTGCCTTTTGCGCTAGAAACCAGGATGCCATAAAAACAGATCTGCAAATGAAAGCAGTTGCTCAAGAGTCCTCTTGAAGAAGGATGCTTACCTGAACTCGGGGCCGGAGGATTGGTGTGGACTCGGCTCAGAAATATGTGGGTCAGTGCACGAACATGACACACGGTCCTTTGACGTACACACTCCCGTGAAGAGAACAAGGCCTTCTGCAGGATGGCTCTTCTGACTCTCCTTTGAATTTATCGGCGGTGAGGAGAAGTTAAGCTGGGTGGAGCATTGTTTGACAGACACTCCCACCCATCAGAAACATCACCTGCTACCTGCGAAACCCACCTGAACCCCGGATCCCAGCCGAGCCCCGCGCGCAGCCGGGCACCCTCCCGCCTCCCTGGGACACGGCCGTGGGGCAGGTGGCCCCTGTGCCTTCCCTGGGGCAAGCTCCATGCCGGGCAACCACCACAGGCGAATTAGGAGCGGCAAAGCTTTTCCAAGCATGCTACAGAGACGGTCACAGAAGACACAAGGGGGGCAGGAGGAGAAGAACAGATAGAGTTTGCAGGCAGCTTTGGCACCCACAGCCCACGGAGCACGCTTACCGACTGGGAAGGAGAAAGGCAGTCCTATATTTAGCAAAAAAAAGGCAGGCAGGCTCTCTTGAGAAATGCTCGCTGCTTTGAAAGGTTAACACAAAGCAACAGCCTCGTCCCTGCCCTTCCACCGGCGGTCCCCGCATTCCCCCGCTGTCACCACCCTCTCCGCTCCCTCGCCTGCCAAGCGCTGGGGCTTGTCGCAGAAGCCTCCGCTCGCTCTCCCGGAGAGCCCCGCTCATTTACTGCTGCTCTGACATGCAACACCCGTGCACGGCTTGGCCGCTGCCATTTATGAGCACGGACTAGGAAAGAAACCTAATTGTTTGGTAATTTTATAATTGACCACTAAATTTAGATTATTCAGGCTCGTTCTCCAGAAGCAAAAGGGCATTTCCTTAACCCATCACACTGCGGAGTTTGCAAGTCAGGTCATTGTGCAGTCTGCTGAAGACATGGAGCTGAACTCAAGCCTGCCTGTTTCTCTTTAAAGCTATTTTTGCTCTGCCTAAACGCTAAGGATTCAGAAAAGCTGTACAACGCGCACCACAGCTTTACTCCTCGTTTGCCGCTGACGCTCCTTCCCAGGAGCCCACAGCACTGAGGCGAAGGCAAGGCAGAAGTTTCCCTTTTCTGCAGGGAAAACAGCTTTGGAGAGCCGTAGGGGATGGAGACCACTCTCCCTCCACGCATTTCGGAGCTGCAAGGAGGAGCACCTGCAAGGAGGTGCTTTCTGGAGGAGAACAGAGCCAGCCCGGAGGGACAACATCTCCCGGTTGTTCCCTGCCCTCTTGCTGCCACGGCTGGGGAGGCTTTAACATCACTGTTTGACCCTGGGTGTCCCTGCAGAGGGGGATGATTGAAGCTCAGAGGGTGAGGTGTTCCGCCCTCTCGGATGCCTGATCTCCTGACAGACCTCTACGGCTGTGATCTCCACCTCACCAAGGCTTAGCACCATCACACAGATGCATCTGGCTCGCCAAAGCAAAGCAAGACAGGGAGCTGGACAGACAAACCTTCACCTTCACACAAAATTTTGCTTCTGTTTCCTGCCCCTAATGTAAATTATCAGTAGAAAATCTCAACATTTAGTAATTTGTTTCTAATTTAAGGGAATCTCCTGACAAAAAGTTGTTTTTTTTAGCATGGAAAGCACTTTTTGAGATAATATTGTGTTTCAATGGAGCCCAGTTTCTCCACAGAAAATAAAGTTTCCATAGACCCACTCTGAGAACTAAGCTCATTCTGAGCACACCAGAATCCCTGGGTGATGCAAATCCTTCCTTATTCTGACCGGTCTTACATATTTTCCCTAATACATAGTTTGAGTCACCCTTATTTCTTCAGTCACCTGCAGTAATTCTTTTCTTTCTGTTACTACTTTTGAAAATACCAACATTATGTTTTAAAATATTTTTGAAGTATTCCTGGCCCTCCTTTTACATTGTGTATTTCCA
The DNA here is from genome assembly GCF_000687285.1 of Phaethon lepturus. NCBI lineage: Eukaryota > Metazoa > Chordata > Aves > Phaethontiformes > Phaethontidae > Phaethon > Phaethon lepturus. The sequence goes on from NW_010547015.1 coordinate 19,921, forward strand.
ACTCTACCTGCCTTCTCATGAAAGCTGGCCTTAAGCCTAAAGTAATTTTTCCTGACTTTTTGGGCTACCCCTGTCCTTTGTTCACTGAAGAGGTTTTTTGTTTGTTCTCCGTTCTTCCATGGAGTATTCCCAGTGTTGCCGATGTTGTTCAGCAAGAAATTATCACTCTGAGGACTTAAAAGGAAGACAAAGGATAAATACAACTCAGAGCCATTACCGTGACCTGTAATAATCCACATACATGTCCAGGGTGCGCACACACACGGAAACCCCCCACTATATACAACTTGAAACTAAAACATGTAATTACTTTAACACGCAGTATCTGTGAACTGTGCTTCATGATTCACAGAATCACAGAATCATTAAGGTTGGAAAGGATCTTCAAGATCATCAAGTCCAACAGTTAACCCAACAGCACCGTGTCCCCTAAACCATGTCCCAAAGTGCCACATCCACACATTTTTTGAACACTTCCAGAGATGGCGACTCCACCACCTCCCTGGGCAGCCTGTTCCAATGCTTGACCACTCTCTTGGTGAAGAAATTTTTCCTAATATCCAATCTAAACCTCCCCTGGTGCAACTTGGGGCCATCTCCTCTCGTCCTATCACTAGTTACTTGGGAGAAGAGACCAACACCCTCGTCGCCACAACCCCCTTTCAGGGAGTTGTAGAGACCGTCTACCCTGAGGTCTCCCCTCAGCCTCCTCTTCTCCAAGCTTTCTGCAAGCTTTGTGTAAAAGTCTGAGGAGAATGTAAAACTAAGCCCCTACAGGGAAGAACTGGAGGTAATCCTGGATCAGATGTAGCAGGAACATTAGGAACCTTGCCCAGAACAGTTTTTGCCTTTTTGCAAATTACACTGTGGTGCGTTTAATTTGTTATCTATTAATGCCCAGATCCTCTTCCCCACTGTTACTATATAACCTTTTTTTCTCTGGGTTTTGATTGATAAAGTTTGGCTTGGGATTTTTTTCTTCTCATTGACATAACTTTATGATGTTGAATTTCCTCTTTGAAGTCGCAGGTTTTGCTAGAAGTCTTCACGGCCTTTAGCAATTTCAGTGCTCCAAAACCGTAACCTTCCGCAAACTGCGATAACCATCTAGTTTAAAATTCCAGATCATTCATGAAAGCAAAATACAAACAAAATTAAATACAGATTTACCCTTGACACAAAGGTATTTGTATAAATGTCTTCATTAATTCCTAAACTCGGTTTCAACTTGATGATATCAGCCATGAATTTCACATCAACTACCTTCCTAAAAAGCTTATGATTGCTTCAAAAACATACAAGCTTTGCAAAGGTTGCTCTGTTTTCTAAAAATCCGTGTGCCCCACAGTATATCAACCTGTTGCCATCTGACCATTTACACAATAATCTCTTTATTTGCTTTTTGCTATGCTAGATATTGAAGTGAGACAAGCTGGCCAGCAGCTCCCTGGGCTGTTTACTTAACTATTTACGCAGAGGAGATCTCAGGAGAAATACATGCCAGTATTGCCCCTTATCATATCATCTAACTAGCTCTGCTTCTCCCTTCAGTCCAAATCTCCAGGTCTAGCTTTTTCTGAAGTGTTTTGCCTACCTGGAGACTCAGGAGTTCGTTATTACGAGTCATGAACAATACACTGCTTTTCCTCACTAGAGCTGTGCGCAAACATTGGCTTGGTGTGAGCTCTGGGGGCCGGGAGCAGGGAATGGTTCCGGCTGGGTGTCTCCCAGCACCAGCACTGGTTTCCTGCTTGTCCCACCAAGCCCCAGCTCATTCTCTGGGGAGCGTGGACCAGCGCCCCGGCCCCACGAGCCTTTTCTGAGCGACCGTGCAACGGGAGGAGGACTCTTCACCAAGCAAAAAGCTGTTCTCAAGTCACGTTTGGCCACTCAGTAATTATTCAGCTATGCGTACTGCATGCGTTCAGCAATTCGTAAGCCTAGTGGGCCAGTGGCAACACCAGAGTTAAGGTAGTCTTGACGCCCAAGAACTGTATCAAAGGCAAACCCCACTTCTATACCACTTTACACCACCCAAAGCGCGGTGCCAGGGGCGGGAACTCGTTCATCCAGCGCTGCTGCCAAACCACTCGCGCTGCGGAACTGCAGTCCAAAACACACAAAGTTTAATCACAAAACTTGCTTAGGCAGCTGCTGAAAAGGAGAGACAAGTTGCTTACACATACATAGTCCTGAGTGACCCATCTTATGCGGACTTCAAGATGCGTCATAGATATCATCTAAACCCAAATATTATTTAAACCATCTAAAAAGAAACGGCATCTCTGCGAGTCAGGGCTCCAGTTCACATGCACCAAGGCGATGAAGCGGGTACTGACATCCACCGTCCGTTTGCTGCTCGGACGCAGGGTGCAGCACCTGCAGCAAGGAAAGCTGAACATCTGAAGCAACTTCTGGACCCCCACAGCTTCTGCCCCATGCTTCAAAGTAAACTGAAATGCACCACCGTACGCTCTCAGGCAGGGCATTACAGTAACTCACTCCTGTTTCAGTTCACCCAACGCAGGTAAACACACGACTACGTCATGCTAAGGGGCTTCCTGAATGCACGTTCATTTTAGGACAGTGGTGTTGTAGTTTCTAGAGGGAACTCTAGAGGTTTTGAAGCTGAGAGCACAAGACATCGCTTCTGGTCGCCTGGAAGCCCCCACCCTGGGTCACAGCTCTCCCGTGGATGACACAGTGCTGCCAACAGCCCACTCCCCTGCTTGCGCACGTTTCTTTTTCTGTGCTCATATCACTGTGCTGTTGCTGCTTTTCCCTTGCGTTTTAAGAAAAATCATAACCTTATTAAGCATTTTTCTATCGTATTCTTCTAGTTACTATGATGTTTTTAAAGTTTCATTTGACTCTTTTTTTTCCTTCCCCAAAATATTGCTCTAGCCTAGAGAAAGAGACTGATGTCAAGATGGGCCTAGCTTTGAACCCAGGGTGGAGAAAATTTTGATATGCTTCCAGAGCATTTAATTCTCTAGTCAGGTCTCTCGAGTAGCTGAAAGAAACAACTTTCCCAGGCTCCGCATGCCTGTGAGATGTAGGAGAGCAAAGCACCCAGTCTTTCTGAGAGGTAAGGTGCTGATTACACAACTTTCAGCACATCCTGAAAGCTGATTCCAACAACTAATATTGCTTTTGGCGTCACGCGGAGTTCTTCACATAGCCTTTTGAGGAGAAAGCAAGCACGGGAAAGTGTGCGTTTTTTAATATAACTTGCAAAGAAGAGAAGTGTAGAGTTAAGAAATGAGACCAAACGACCTAAGACCCAGCTAAGATTTATCCAAACCTTGGCCACATCATTCACAACATATTGTTTCTGTTCTTCCCATTCAATATGGTCACGCATCAAAGGTCGCTCCGCAGAACCTTATTAAACTGCAATTTTTACACTCTCTCCTCTAGCTAGTACCCATGGAGAAGGATGGATGTACTACAGAACTGCAGTATAAATTGCTGTACTTGGAGACGAAAAATTACTCAGATGCAAAAAGCTCAGAGGTGTCAAAATTGCTCCTCAGACAAAACTTCTTCTTGCCAAACTGATGCCATGGATGGTTCTAGGCAAATACAGGAGGTAGGAAGACAGCCTGTCTTTCTGCAGTGTGAATAACCAAGACTGTAATTTGTATAGCTGATCAAAAATGACCAAAACTTCAGTGCATGTCTTACGATGATTATGTTGTTAAAATAAAAAATTGCTGGTTAGACGCCGAAGCATGCTGAACAAACAAAACCTTTTTATTACAAAAGAAAATAATTTCCATGTATTTCTCTCTTTCTCCAAATATTATGTATGTATATGTGGAAAAGGAGACAGGACAATGCAAATTTCCCCTTTAAGTTGTAAGCAAAATTTTCTTTATTGGCAGTCCTTTCCCTGCCAGACTATCTTTGGAAATCACTCTGGCTTTCCTTAAAATATAATATAGTAAAAGGACTTTTATCTTCACACTTTTCATATTCAAGCTATCCCAAAATAATTTACTAAGCAGGCTGACACAGCAGTGGCCGAATACCCAGACACAGCCTCCTGAAGGCTGATTTTGTTTAACGTAAGAGGGACCTCGAGCCCAGAGCGGGTGGAATACGCCTGTGTGGCTGGTGGCCCCCCTAAAGCCAGCGCCCGTGCGTGGTGCTTCCCTGCAGCCTGCTCCCACCTCTCCCCAGTCCTCCCAGTGGAGCTCAGCCCTCAGCGCCGCCTCCTCCCCTCGTGCGATGGAGAGCGACTGCAAATCGGGATCACTTCACCAACGCTGCCTGGAAGCCAGAGAGACCTGAAAACGCATGAGGCCGCTGGCCTCCCCGAGCTCCGTGCACCGGTGACATTCGCAGCGCGGGGCGATGCCTTTAGCATCGCTGTGGAATCAGAGAGTGCCAGGCATGAGCAGAGCCCGACCTCTGCCAGGGGCTGCACAAACAGCGTAAATTCATAGTTTACTGAAAAAGCAAGCAGAACCTGAAATGGACACTCCCTTCCTCCAGAGCAAAGGAAGGGAAAATAAATAAGTGAGGTGGATAAACAGAAGTCGGCAGAGGAATTAGTGTCTAGCCTAGGGAGTATTTCAGAGAAAGGCTGAGCTTCTAAAAATGATATCTTGAGAGAGAAGCACAGTTGCCAGGAATCAGACTGTATTCCCACCAGGTTTAAGAAGTTTTAACAAAATGCAAGGGTTCATTTCTTCTGTCCTGAAAGAACATTTAAGCGTCATTTTAAACAGTGGGAATTTTTCTCAGTCTTCAACTCGTGCCTGTTTTCACCCTTGGCTTTGGAGAAACAAGCTCTGCCCTTGGAGGAAAAAAAACAAGAGACAGGCTCAAAAGAAAAAGAAAAAAGCCACCAGTTTAGTTTCCAAGACGAAAGAGGATTTGTGATTGCAAGCAGGTCCCCTGGTTCAGCACTAAGCCTTTGCAGCTAGAGACCACACGGTATTTTCCCCAACAGAGTATCTGGTGGAATACGGAGGTGGACATCATCGAAGGCAGCCCATTGGCAACATGCTACTGGGGACATTTAATCACCCTGCTGCTTTCCTGCACGTTCATCTCTATTGGGTATTTAAGCTAATATGCAGAGGACAGAAACCGTATTCCTATGCTAAGCCTGTGAGGAGGACAGTAACCAGAGGTTACCAGATGGTTTCTAAAGTCTGCATTTCTTCAACAGCTAGACACCCAGGAAAGTAAGGAACACCATGGACTTCTCTTTTGCTATCTGTTACTTTTAAGATGAAGAAAGATGATGTTGAAAAATTGAGTTTCAAAAATGGAGGAGTAAATCCAATGAGAAGGGACAAAATCGTGATACCTAGTGAGCAGCTATCAATCAGCAGCAGAAACAGATTACAAAGTTTATTTAACTTGGTTTTGCTGCATACTTTTGGCATCTGAGCCATATATTAGCTGGGGAAGTTTTTTCCCAGGCCTTTTTCTGCGCATACTGCTCCCAGGATGGTGCTCCTTAACAACCCAAGCCACTCATCCAGAGGCCTTTTCCAGCAGCAATGCCTTCAGAAGCATATGAGTCTGGAAAGCAAATTTGTTGACAATGATTCAGTCTGCTTGTCTGGGATGTCGAGGAGCAGGGAAACTCCTGGACCTTCAGTGTCCACAACACACGGTCAAATGGATACAAGTACCATCCCAAAGCCAGTGCAGATGGGAGAAGCACCTCGTAGGAAGCACAAACACGGCTGAGTTTTGATGCTTCTGTCACTTAGATTTTTCCAATAGTCTCTCCCAAAACAAGCCCTTTTCTTTCCTTGTGTAAAACAGGACTTGGCGCTAACAAACCCGAAATAAACCAAAGGGTTTGATTAGTTTGATATCTTCTTGTTGGCAAAGCAGTAGCAGACAGAAGCTACCTGCTTTATTCCTGAAGGAAAGCAAGTGCCAGAAAAGTTATAGAACACAATGATTCTAGAAAAGAATTATTCTAATGAAATGATTCTAAGAAAAACATTACATTCTCACGGAACTGATCACAGTTTCTTATCACGTTAGGTATTCAAGCTGTTCCAAACTGACTCTCACAGTAACACTTGTAAAACCATATTAATCATCATTTTAGAATACATTTATCTATGGATGGCAGCCAAATGATTACTCAAGAGTTCAGTAAGCAAAAAAACCCCACTTTTTTTCCCAAAGGATAAATACCTGGTGTCCAAAATATGTTATTAAAATGCACATCCCAGCATTAAAAAATATGTTTCATAAAAAGTACTTTCCCAGCCAGTAACTCTTAGGACCTAAAATATGTATTTTCGTAAGGATGGTTTTGCTAATATAAGCATTTTTACTGTAGATATGTCTATTTTTTTTCACTGGTGCCATACTTTGCATGAGAATCCGTAAATCTAGCGTGCTGTGTTTCTTGTATCCCAAAAGGTCAGTATTGTACTCTTGAGGTTCAACGCAGTAAGTACATCAGTGATGTGCTCAGCAGCACAGAGCACGGTTTTGAATCAGCTGCCTCTTTGCGAACGCGGTTTTGCACCTGTGGTCATAAGGCAGCAGCACTGAGAGCCTTCAGAAGCTTTACGCCAGCACAATTAGATGGGTATCTCGACAGCATCAAAACACAGGTCAAAAAGAGACGTTCGCAGGGATGCAGACTAACTTCTCATCTGCCTCACGTGCACGGCCTGCGTTTACGTAGTGGCCTGGCAGCAGCGTTGAGGTGACCTTCAGCGTCAACTGGACGCCACCTGATGAGGTGGTGCTTGTGAGATCCAGTTAACCCTGCCCCGTGTTTTGAACCTCTTCTCATTTACACGTCAGCATCAGCAAGAGAAGCAATAATGAGGGTGGAGAGAAGAGGGCTCTGCAGGGCTGTCTTAGATTTTGGGGCATCTCCTAGCACTTAAGGAGTGTCCCTAGCGGAGTCTTCCAGAGGCACGTCAAGTCGGAAGCAAATGGGTGGCTGCTGTGAGAGTTAGCACAGCTACCAGCCCGTGCTCGTTTTCCTCACTACCACAGCCTGAGAGGGACGAGGCAAACGACGCGGCTCTCTCCACGCATGTACAATGGCACTTCCACCGTCCCCGCAGGATCACAGCTTCGTGACATGCCACGCTCCAGATCGCTGCTCAGGGAGTCTCTGCCAACAGGAAATCAGGCTTCTTCACAAAGACTTTCAACTCCCGGGCCATTTCCACAATGAATATCATTAGCCCCATTTTAAAGACGGCAGCTGAAGCAGGGAACAACTTGCAAAAGATCACACACATGGGTCGGCCTTCTGCGACAGATCCACTCAATGCCAGGCAAGCACTTAAAGCGCAACTCTCATGAATTTAAAGCTGAATTTCCACCATCTCCTGCACTGGAAGTATTGCTGGAAGAGTACTATTAAAATTAAATTCAGCCCAAAGCCTCATGGTTAAAAAGAAATTTTAAATGCATCCTCTAAAAAAATACATGAACAAATAATAAGATCTGCAATAACGCAGAGAAAATTAATTACCTAGTCAGACTCCTTTTCAAGTTCATGACTCACGCTAGCATATCAGTGTCTGCGTGAAGCCAGCTCTTAATGTTAATTTTGTTGCTGTAAGAAAATTGTAACCTTTTCTGTAAAAAAATGAGTGCGTACATTGTTATTGATTTTTCAGGAGTCTGACTGGCAGAACGCTGTACTGTAACTGCAAATTTCTGCTAAGGCTCTAAAACGTTTTGCTAATTTTTCTTCTTTCACCACAGATGTAAGAGACCCTTGGCCATGCCGCGGTCGGCCTCGGCTGCACAGAAGTTGTGTTCACATCCACTTAGCTTCTTCCTTTTTACTGAGTATAGACATGGCAAGTGTATCAATAGGTCAAAAATCCCATTCCGTGTAATGGCAATACCACGGTACAAAGAGTACAAAGAGTAGGAGTAAGAAAAAAAAGATGCTTTTTTGTTAAAACTACTCCGTGGTTCAAACCGTACTCCTCCTTTCGCTCCCCTGCCGGAAGCGAATGTGTTTCTCAGCCGGTGCCGGCACCGGGTCGCGGCGCCGCAGCGCTGACGGGGTTTCTAAAGGAGCCAGCCCTATCAACCCCAACCCGAGACCCCTTCTTGGAACAATCACCTCTTACCACAGAGTGAATTTAGGCTCATGAGCTACCAACTGTAGGTGTCTGCTTTTCATATAAGAATTACTGAAGTGCTCGTTGGGGTTTTTTTCATCCTAATGGTACACAACAGGAGAAAGCAAGCGTGCCTGATACTCCGTATGCACAGCTGTTCTTGCCCACGCGGTGCCAAAAGCTACACGTGCCACCGCAAAAAGTACCCACTGACCGTGGCGGCATCTCCTTTACGGGTCACGAGCTCATTAAACTGGCGGAAAAGAAACACTCGTGCACCGACACGGGCATTTCTCTCTGCCAGGGAGGAAGGATTTGCCACAGCGGGTGCCGCTGGGCTGCACCACCCCAAAAGTTGTCGCTCGTCTTTGTCTCCAAATATTACTGGATTTGTAAATCCCTGGCAGCGGGTGGGATGTTGGCATGATGCCGACACCAGAGGTGTAATCAAGATGAGGACCTGGTTGTGGCAGGCCCTCTCCAAACACTGAATCACAGAATCATTAAGGTTGGAAAAGACCTTGAAGATCATCAAGTCCAACCATCAACTCAACACCACCATGCCCACTAAACCATGTCCCGAAGTGCCACGTCTACACGTTTTTTGAACACCTCCAGTGATGGTGACTCCACCACCTCCCTGAGCAGCCTGTTCCGTAGCCACTCAACGTCCCTGCCACAAGGGGCCTGAAGCACCATGTCTGACAAGGTGCTGAGCATAGCAGAGGTTTTCGGCCAGCACGCTGAGAGCTGGTCAAGTGTCCTGGCAGCCCCTGGCATGCCACAAGCCGCCTTCCCATGACACAAAGCAGAAACAGTGTGAGAAAAAGGACAGGAGAGGGAAAAACACCTCCTCCCCACCGATGCCTTCCCCTCCCTTGCCAGCCCCGTGCCTACGGCAGCGTGCACGGGGAGCGAGGCTCGGCACCATGAAGGCTGAGGGCAGGGGGATAAGGACAACACACCCTGTCCCCTGCTGCAGCCGGCCTCCAGGCTCTCCACCCCTGACACCGGGCACCCAGCAGACCCAACCGGCCCGACGTTCCCGGGGGACGAGTGGGGAAGAGGCAGGAGGTGGAGGCAACAGGGAGTTGCCCCCCCCGGCACTCCCACCTGCGCCCACCCCACTCTGCGGGGTGGCCAGGCCAGCCCCAAGCACGGCCCCAGGGGAAGGAGAGATGAACGGAGAGCAAGGCCGAGGGTGTGCGTGCTTCGCTGCGAACCACCCAAAGCCGCGCAGATCGAAGCGGGTACATTTACGCGATGCAGCGGCTGACAGTGTGGAAGTCCCAGCTTCCACCTCCCCAAAGTGCCAAACCCGAGCAGCACGTGGGCGGCAGCATCTCTGCATCCCAGTCCCTAGACAATGCGGACACTGCGCTTGCCCGCCTCCGTATTTAGATGGCTGTGCTGTAAAGAGGAGAAAGGGAGAATTCAGAGGAGTTAAAGGGAAAGATAATTAGAGCAAGGTTGGGTTTTTTTTTTCCCCCAGTAAAAATTATACATTTGGCCTTTTTTGAAAGCTAATTTTAAAGGTGGAATGTCTGGTTAGTAAACTCATTAATTCCTTGCGTGTCTTCTCAGAAAGTGAAACAGAACATGGCCAGTGTTGCCCTAGATTGATTTTATGACTTTGTTATTATTTTTTATTCATAGCACTCTCTTAGACTTATGCACACATGGAACAATCCGTCAACTGGGCAAATATCAGCATTTCCAACTAAAGTGGAATAAAACCATTTGCTCCAATGTTTCTGCAGCAAATCAATAATAGATATTTAATTTGTTGTTTAGACTTCAAAGCTAAGGAGGACATTCTCATTTCTTTGCTGCTACTATGCTTTCAGGCTGTGCCTTTTAAATAAGACCTGGCATGTGCAATTCACATTGCACAGAATAATTTATATTTAAAAGCTACAGATCTTATTTCCAGAGCAACATGCCAGCCATCTCCATATGGTATGTTACATTGATTTGGCCTGTTCCTCTTAATTGCAGCAATTGAAAAGCACCTGCGACAGTCTGTTACATGGCTTGAAGACCGTCTTCATCATTGCATCCGGACAACATGGCACTCGTTTGTACTAACTACTCACCATGCCGGGGAAAATCTGTGGTACTGCAGGCTCAGGAACCTGTCCCATGCTAGACACCTTCCAGAAACCAGGACAAGCCCCAGAAGGGGCTTGCGATCAAACTCGCATACAGTCATGGTCGTTTTCTTGGTGTCCATTACTTTTGTCATTTCCCAGATACAAAGAATTTTGGTCTTTAGCTCAAGTCTGTTGACATCTTATTAAATTTTGTGGGAAGCCAGAGAGAGAAGAGGCAGAGTACAAGTGAGGGGTTTGATGTGGCAATGTTCTGTAAAAATGTTATGGACGTATTTATTCAACAGGCTCTTTGCTGGATATATTATTGCGTATGTGATTTATTTATTGTTTGCTGCTCTGTTCAAGCTGAAATTTTTGAAAGGGTTTATTCTGTGTAATTAGAAGGGTGAGCAATGGATTTTTTTTACTTAAAGCAGGGATGTGGCTTTTTAAATACCTGAGAAAATATTTGCATTTGTAAAGGAGGACAAACATGAGGGCATAAATCAAGAACAGCACTGCAAGTACATTGTCAAGGACATAACCCTTAAGAAGGCCATTTAGCTTGTGTAACCTAAGCCACACTTGGAGATACACACTTGCAGAGAAAGGTTGTATCACTTCCCTCTTAAGCAATGCAAAAAACTAAGTTATTAATTTGTGTTTCTGAGATGTGTAATGAACACGAGACACCTGCAGGTCCCAGAAGCATTCCATAGTGACCCCTCTTTGCTGTTTTCACCACGCTGACTCCAGCAGTATACCAACACATCCTCTCCTCCGGGCCCACCTGCAATAAAGCACCGGGATCCTCTCTTGGATAGCGAGCAGGACCGCGCTTTCTCTACTGCCCAGAGATCAATAGCTCCACTGAGGCAGAAGCTGATCCTCTGGAGGGACCTGTGGCTCTGGCGTCCTGCTCCAGCCTTCGCCCCGCAGGTACTATCCAACAGCCGCTGCAGAGAGGTGCCCAGCTCAGCTGACATCTGCGAATTTATTTTGAATGTAAGCACCAGGCAGGTCTATTCTGAAGAGAACACAGGAATTAGTCACGACCAGAGGTTGCTTCCAGATCTCTGGCATAAGGCGTTACCCTGACTGAAACGGGGAAGCGAGCGAGGGAGCTGGAGAGGTGAGTGGGACAAAATCCCTTGGCATAATTGACGGCTTTGTTGATTGATCTTCGTGTGAAAACTGAGCTTGTGACTCATGATATTAAATTACATTGCCGAACTGCCCGAGTAGAGAAGAGCAAAAATATAACTCAGAAACTAAAAGCTCTGTTTTTCTGCAGCAGGTGGACACTGTAAGGGACCAGGAGAGGAAATAACAGCCATGGAGGTATCTTAACTTCAGACAACCCTACACTTTATTTAGCTAACAGTATATCCCTTATCAGAGGCTTTGAATTTCTGACTTTTAAATACAAAGACTAGCAAAAAAACATTCAGAATTGTAGAGGCAACGGATTATTAAATAAAGATTCTTAAGCTCTTCGCTCCTGTCAGGTATTCATCCATATATACTCAGCCAGATTCTGTCATACTGGTATTAAGAGCATATTCCAAAAAATCAGGACAGAAATAGCAACACTCGTGCAATGTTAGGCAATAACAAAAGAAGGAATTTAAAAAGCATATCTAGACAATAAACATATCTTCTTATTTTTCAGCTGATCAATGAATTTGGAGGTTTGTTGTGCTTTCTCATGTGACAGAGTAAATATAAACCAATACTCAGCTTTCAGACAAATGAAGCCAGTGAGCATCCTAAACTCTGCTCAAAAACTCCATCTGGCCTCTGTGACAACAGTTTTACTGTCATGACCTATTACTGAAACACGGGGTTGCTTTTTATGTCAATGTAGTGGCAAAAATGGAGTTCGCTCCCACATTTTCTGTGGGACAGACATAGGACATTTTTAATTCTTTTTTGTAGTGTCTTCCAAAACTCATTGGAAAATGCACAGCTTAAATCTTACATTTCTGGACTGGTTAAGCAATTTTTCGTATCCTAAGCAATCCTTAGTATCTTTTTTGTTGTCTCTCCAGTTACAACAGGACGAACTTTGAATGAGAAGACAAGTGATGAATCCTCTGTTCCCAACTGCTTCGTGCATAGAAAGAAAACCCAGATACCCATCTACAGAAGAAGGTCCAGACATGATTTCCTTCCCCTCTCTGTGTTTTTTCACAGCTAATTGCAAAAACAAGGAGCTTTTAAAGCCAAGTTTAGTTACAACCATGTCAGCCTGTCCCAGTCACTACATTGACGATCATGCTAGTACTATGCCCTTTCAGTAAATGCTTCCATTGTCACTTTTAAAAATTTCCTTCAAATGTGAAGAGATTAGTCATCTTTTTTATTGTGTCTGTGTATTCAAATTACTTTGTTTTCTTAACTGCTCTTCACAGATGCCACTCTTTTTGCTATAGTATAAAGGAAACTAGCACATATCAGTCTATTGCAGTTAAAACCATCGTTACACTCACTTTTTTGTTCTTGCTAGAAGCATTATCTATCAGTCAACTGGCTTGCATATAGCCCATGATTTATCTGTAAAAATAGCCCCAAGAATTTAGCAGTAATGCAGGCTATTTATACATGTGTGAATAGATATGACATCAACCTTCAAATCCCTCTCTTCCTGTAATTCCTTTGTTTTGATCCTCCACGTGGTTACTATACTAAAGCAACACATGAAGAGCTCAAGAAAGAGAATTGGTGTGCACACAGCCAGGGATAGTCCCTGTTGCAAAAATGCTGTATTCCAAGTGAATGACACAGACTGAAGCAATACAGTTGTGTTTTCTGCCAGATCCTCATTTTTACTATGAGGTTGGTGGAAAGGAATAAATATAATTTAAGACACCCATTCATAAAAATTCATTTCATAAAAGCACTCTTTTGGTAAGGAAGAGTCTTTCTGAATGGAAGAAGGGCAACATGTTAACAAAATAAAGCATTGCTTCATTCCGGAAACAGGGTCAACCCCATGCTAGCTTGTTGTGTATGGAGATATTTGTGGCTGAGATACTATGATAAGCCTTGCACATCTTCAGTATCTTACATTGTAATATGCCGAAGCCTTTCACTAACAAAGATTTGACACATGTGGAAGATAGGTAAACATGAATACTTTCATTATAGACTCATGCACAGGGAAATTAAATGGGGTTCTTGGCCACAAAGCCATTTGTGGCATAGTTGGAAAGAAAATACGCAGTAATATTTGGATTACCACTGTATCCAGTCACCAGTCCACATATTCCCCTGAGGCCATTACATTTCAGTCCCTAAATTATATTTCTCATTCTGTGTTTCTGATATTGTCTTGATGTTTTGGGCATATGTTAGTAACCCCCATAGGGCAGATGATAAACTGTTCTGACAGTCTCAAACTACTAAAAGAAAGGTTCTTACCAGGCGTAGAGGAGATTCCTCGGAAACCCATTAACAGTTACAGTAATTCACTCAATTTTCCATGGATTTGTATTTGCTACAACATCAGCCTTGCTCATTGCACATTACCAAACGTCACATGTGTTAAATCCCCAGTAAATGATAATTTTCCCTTGATTATTGTCCAGTTTGACATGCATTACTTCAAAGATTTGTATTGTGGGATGCAGTGCATTAATGTATCTATCTGTTGGATTCAGGGGATGTGTCCACCTCTGGGGCAACCTCCACCCTCCCTATTTTTACAACAGAGACAAAATACTGACTTAAACATGTTGTTGTATTTCAGGTACCACTGTTCCCCTTACCAACCCAGGCCTTCTTAGCATGGTCTCTTCTCCCATCATAGAATTTATCTAGTCCCAGAGAAAGCCACCGAGGTCTTCAGCTGCTCTTTCTCACACTCTGCCACGGAGGCAGCAGAAACAGAAAACCTCCCCAACCCAGACTGCTCTGCTGTTCACAGCAGTGATTTATCCTGGACTTCTCAGCAACCACGAGCTAACAGCATCTCTGTTGAATTCAGATTTGAATTCACGATTACGGAAGAGTTGAATGCTATGGCTTACGTGATTTTTAAATCTTCGTAGCTGTTGTCATCTCAAAGTACACTCCAAGTCAAAAGGCTGGGCTTATACACACAAATATAGATGTACATATATAAATACATATTTAAACAATGACACGAACACTCTTCAAGGAGTATAACTGCACAACCCAAGCCTCCAGCTAGCAAAAAGCAATGGATATGAAGTTTGTGTGTGTTCGTTTGGGTTTTCTCACAGTGTAATTCTTACCACCTCACCACGTCACATCAGTGACTTTCCACAGTATCAACAGTCTTGAGGACACTGGGAAAGCAGAAATTATTATTAAAGTATAACAAGATTGTATTGGATAAACATGTGTGGATTTATTTTACCAACGCTCACATAAACCAGACATCTAGGTTTTAGGGTGGAGAAGTCTCTGAGCTCTCAGGGTGCCTTTGGACAAAGACAAGATAAAACTGATGTTTAAGTTTAGGCTTCCTACTAGCACTGATGTTTCAAAGCTGGAGGCTCCTGAGTCAGGGGTGCCTGGAAAGGAGAAACAAAACCACCCCAGCAACTAGTCAGCCAGCAAAGGCTCATAAAGCCACAGCCTTGATGACTGACAGCAAAAATGAAGAAAAAATCCGGAGGAGTAGACAAGGGAGCCCTTGGAATCACAAACAACAAAGATAAATATTTTCTTTCATACACTTGACAATTTTTGATGAAACAAATGAAGGAGAAGCTGCCCTAGGATCTTGGTTCTGGATGCCAGTATTTTCCACATTTTAGCACTTGTTGCTCTAACTTAACACGCAGTATTGCAATTTATGGAAACAGATTTATCAGTGTTTGAGAATAAAAGGAATGCAATTTGGTTTATTTTAAAAAGTTGACTTTGAAAGCAGCAGCCCCAACTCCAACATGAGTTAATGACAGTTTCAGTAGAAGTATATTTTTTAATTGACTCAAGCTATAATTAGGTAATTATAAGCAATCAAGAACTGTTTAAAAGCTACTGGCCACAACTGTTGGCTACCTCACCTCAGTGGAAAATCAGCATCCCCTCAGCTGGGGGGTTTAAGCAAACATTTTATCACAGGGAAGTGCAAGTGCTCACATTACTCAGCTGAGAGATCAGTAACTTCTGGGAGCAGGGCAGTAACTTCATTACAGCTCCACATGGCTCTGGAAAGGGCATATCTGACTGTGCCCAGCAGTCTGAGCTGTACTTTCTCCAAAGGTGACTGTCAGAGTTTCTAGTTCATATTGCTACTAATATTCCTCTCAGGGCTGCCAAGACAACATGCGTTTAAAATGCTGTTCTTCTCTGAAAAATGATTTTAATTAAAATGGTATTCAGGGGTCCCATAGTCTTTGTTTCTCGCTAATTATCATAACACATTCCTTCCATTTCCAAGCTAATGGGTGCTTTTGCTAACTGCCAGCTCCCAAATTAAACACTGGATGTGAAACGCTGGGCTTTTTTCTTCTCGTCATATTTCACTGCCACTCCATCTTCTGGGGTTGCAACAGTCCCTGCAAGGAGAGCATCCTCCAATGCCTCTTCCCGTAAAACTCAGAGCTGAGCGCTGCGCAGCGTGACTGACGGAGCGCAGCACGCGTCCCAGTCGCTGCCCTAGGTCTGTGGATGCAACAGCAGCAAGAACATACTTTAAAGCTTAAAGTAGGCAAAAAGCAATCACTAAGAAATCATCACCAGTGAGCACAAAACATAGAAAGCAGAGCTGTTAAGTGTAATTTGGACACAGCCGCCTTCCCAAAGCAAGCAGTGCTTAAGGATGTAGTGAAAACCCGCTTCTAGAGCAGCAGGTTTTGTAGAGCAGTTCATTGCGTGGCTTTCTTATTCCTGCAAGGGTTTCCAAATCCACACTGATTACACAAACATGTTAACCTAACAAAAGCAGGGGTTTTGACATGGCGCAGTCTTGGAATTCTGAATACATACTGGGTCTTTCATACAAAGTTTTTCTCAATACACTTGCTTCTTCAGGAGGAGATTTTGTTAGTTACTTCGACATATACATCCCATATTTATTTGCTTCAGAAATGCAGGTTAACATGCTGAAGTTATACCTGCCACACCTATCAGCCAGATCACAGTGAACTTTCCATGGAAACTCTTATTCAAACGTCAAAAAGATTTAACTTAGCCTGCTAGGAACAGTCAGTGGGCACACAGATTTTTCCAGTCTTTCCAAAAGGCTACCTTGATATGTACTTAGCCAACAACCAACACAGAGAATAAAACATTTCTGACCTCGCAAATAATGCTGCTGTTTTCCCTGCTCAGAGACTATGAACTAGAGGAGCAGGTGCAGAGGTGCACAGAGCATATGCTGGCGAGGGACCGGGTCCTGGTGACACCCACGTGCAGTGCTCCCATGCGCAGAAATGAGACACTGCACAAAGCGAAGGGATGTACAGTAGATTTCTCAAAAGATGAGAGTGTAACCATAGTTGTAAAAGACACTGTGCAAGTTTAAGGTTGACCATTTTGTTGCTGTGTATTGCTCTTCCAAAAAAAAAGAAAAAAAGGTATACACTAATAAATACAGCTGCAAGCTGGTCCAGGTGCAGCCTCAGCAACTTGTTCCCTCATGGGACAGCCAAAAAAGGTTCCTGCCGTTCCCTCTGTGGGTTCGCAGAGGGAGCTGGCTCCCAAAGGAAAACTTTTGGCTACTCATAGGATCCGACAGACGAAGTGATCGGAGGGTGCGGGGTCAGGGGACATGTAGACAGGAGAGGACAGAATAAGGATGCTGAGGAGAAGAGTGTCACAGGAACCAGCACTTGCATGTTCACAGTGGACATGACTCTCTTCAGGAAATGTGATGGCTTTATCACTATCAAATTAAAATAGTTCCTTGCTTTCCAAATGTTTCAGTTAATTTATCAGTCTGACATTTCCATAGCGATAACACAGTCATAATTGCCTCAAAAACACTGTGCACTCAATCCTTAGAAAAAAACTTACCGAAAACACTGATACAGAGCACAGACACAGAAATGCTTCAAGTTATAACTGGAAAGGTACTGCCGGAGGCCTGACCTGGGCACCCAGCTTCTGGACAGAGGTGACTGTTCCTGCAGGTTAGAGGTTAATGTATGCGCACCAGGTGTGCCAAAACACCCTTCCTAAATCGGCATCGTCCGGTAAAAACAGATCGAGTGGGGACCAGGCGTAACGCAGTGGATGGATTTCAGGAGGACTCTGTGGACTGGGCTGCTCTGGAGGAAGAGGTGACCCCTCCCGAGCGGTCCTTCACAGCTCCTTCAGGCCCGCGGGCTCACTTGCTCAGCCAAGGACTTCCCAACTCATGCCCGAATGATTCAAGCTAACTTAATCCCTAGCTTTTGGCTAACCTGGCTCTACAAGCAAATCTGAGGAAACACAAGGGCAGGTGGATGTGTATAAATTTTTTTTAATTAAGAATTCCTCTCTGTGGCACCAGGAAACCTTCTTCAGCTAATCCAGATGATTTTTTTGATAAAAGTGGGCTAGGAAATAATCACAAAGACTGCTCTCCCAGTGGAGCTGGTGGGGGGTGGCATCTTTCTAGTAGGCCTTGCGGGTAGCAACATCTTCAACCATCCAACTTCAGAGTTCCTAGTTTTAAAACCACACTGTTACTCTGGCCTAGATTTTTTCAGTGCAATACTATCTCGCACCATAAAACATACTTTTACAACTATAAATCAACCACTTGACCAAAGGAAAGTAATAAATATTGCAGAATGCTCCAAAGCTGCTGATGGAGAAAGAGAGTTCAACGGATAAAGATGATTTTAAATTACCTCTGCACTTCCTGGGGACTCTCATATCGGGCTGCACTAAGTTACAGCACCCATCACGTTTCTCCAGAGCTGCATCCTAAGCTGGACACACTGCTGCGAAGGCTACGTCCCTGCGGGAACGATCATTCCAACCCGAACAGCAAAGATGACCTGGGAGCCGCTGCATGTCCCAACATTCAAAACCACAGCCTGCCTGCTGTTCCAGGTCTTGCTCCTGATCCTGCTGTGACCAGATATACCTTGGCATTACCATCAGCCCTGTTGTGAAAGGAAGAACGAATGACCAGGCAGAGTCTGACACCAGGAATTAGCTTTGCTGGCTTGTGTCTACACAGCTATGGACTCTCTCCTTGGAATGACCAAGGGAGACTACAAAGAATTTCAAAGTATATTTTGTTTACAGTATTGTGACAGAACCCAAGATAAGTATATAAAAAACTGTAAGACCAATCTTCTTCCCTATGTAAGTCCGAGAAATTATTTTGCTGCCTGGAGAGATCATTACGAAGTAACTTTCAAGACCTCTACCCCAAAGCTCTTTGAAGGTCACCTGATCTGGCCACAAGAGTAGAACAACCCCTTTGTAATAGCTTTCAGACTTTTAGTATTTTCTCAAAACAAACAAACAAAGGTACACACTCCTACTATAAAGTAACATGCAGCTTTACAATCATTGCTGCTTTAATCCTCTTAGTATAAAATGTATAATTTCCTTATTAGTAAGAGGTTTATTAAAATAGCATGATGGATTTTGGTGTAGTGCGTTTAAGACTAGGAGTAAGAAATATTTTCAATGTATCTGGTTTTCTCTTTAAAAAAATTTTTTTTTCTACTTTATTTAGTTCATTATCAGGTTTTGACCAAGGAAAACTCTATTTTCCCTCTCGCGCCTTTGAGATTAAGTCTCAGTCCTGCCCCACAAGATATCCTTATCAGTGAGACTACAATTTTTGACCTATTAATGTAACTAAAATATACAAGCTAGTCTTAAAAAAATTAAGCAGAATTTCATTCTCTAACCCCACATTACAAACACTCCAGTGATGTTTGTGACGCTATTGCTTGAGCAAGAAACCCTCATGATAAACGCTGTTTAGTTTCAGGTGTCATGGTAGGCAAGGGTACGAAGACTTAGGTACCCCTAGTTTGGGATAATGGCTTCATTTCTGTAAGACAAGGTAAGTAATATCTGCACCTCATTAAGGTATTATTAGGCCTAGTATTTTAAAGAATATTTAATCAGTATTGCTAGATCTATTAAAATCATGCATACCTAATTAGAAATAGGGAACAATCAAGTCACTGAACCTTTATTAAATGGCTTTTATGATGATTTTGGCTATCCTTTTTTCAGCCTAACATTGTCAAGAAAACACTGCCCTTCAGCCCATGAAGGTGGGCTGCTGAGGTGGGAAGATATGAAGACCAGAATTGGAGACATAAGACACCCACACAAGGAGACAAAAGACAGTGAGCAAATCAGCAGTGTTACTGATGACTCATGGAGGTGGGGTAGGATGGAGAGCCAAAAGCTCACGACCCTTGTCAGCTCCGACAAGGTACAAATGTCACATCCAAAACCAGAGAGTTGGCACAACCACTAAGGCCCCAAGAGAGGTGATGAGGACTCACCTGCATCCCTTGATGTTTGTAATCCTGGCCAGGTCACTTGGACTTGGTGACTGAATGCCAGACAAACCACTTGGAGACATGGTCTTGGTGTTTTTGGGTACATGGGTATGAGAGAGTGGGTGAAGGTGTGTGAAATTGGTTTTGTTTTAAACTAAAACTACCTTCCCCTGCCATAGACCTCTACTACGTTAGCTAGATTTTGCTTCTGAAATGTCGCATCATTTGCTATGCCATGGCCTTGATTTTGTTGAGCACCATCCCGGCGCTCTTATCATACAGATATGAAGCAAAAGTGTGGCTAAGCAAAAGGAAAGGGCTTTTTAGTTTTGTGCATTATGAATAAGCCCTCCAGATGCCATGTTGTGTACAAGGGAACCTAATCCTTTTTTGCGGAACAAGAATCCATTTCATGTCATGTTTCACATGGTGTAACAGCAACTGGAGAAATGCAACATTAATGCACCGCTACCTCTGCTGCCAGCAGCAAAGCCAGGCTCGTGTGCTCTGAGCAGCTCCGGTTGTGCACCCTCATAAATGCAACAGCAACTTCTACAAACATAACAGCAATAAACAGCAGTGCTGGATGCACAACATCGGAAAACACTGAAGTTGCATTTACAGGTTGGAAATGGATTCTGACCAGTCAGAAAGGTGAACAATGAGAAACCTAAGGTTTGAGCTTGACTAACATCACTGTGCTAACACAAACGCAGCATCAAGAGTTTGCATCCTTCACACTGGCTGTTTGCAGCAGCATGGCAAGAGGATCATGCTGTCCCACCCTCAAGTCTTGATGCACCTTGACTGTATCACTGCTTTGCAATAACACACTGCACAGAGTGGCAGCATCCCTCAGTGCTGGACACCTTACTGCAGACAGGCTGGTATTCTGAGGCACACAGAACTGTAGTAAGTAAGCTAAGACCTGTGCAGATGGGGAATGGAAGGGAATGTCTGGCACAGGAGCAGCAGAGGAAGGACTGTGAGAATGGCAAGTGGTGGTGACACCTTGGCTAGCCCATCACCAAGGTCCCTGCACATCTTCAGGACATTCACTTCTCAGGCAGTGCTCCCACATCAAGACACAAAGGACAGTGAGTAGATCCTGGCAGCTCAAGGGAGGAGGAGAACAGAGAGTAATCCTGGTCAGAAACCAGCACATGGTCACCAAGCTATGAAGAAACCAGGAGATGATCTATCTGTCATGACAAGGAAACTGACCATACTTAAACGAATATTTAAAGGAATTGGAAGCAATATTAGATCTAATGCTCTAGGGTTTAACCAAATCTACCACTAAGCATACTGATACAGTACAAATCATTAACCCACACCTGCCTGCTAAGGTGCCCATCACCACCATGGGGGGCTCCCAGTGCTGGCTGCTATTTAAAGTGCCTCAAATACTGAAGGGAACGGACCCAGCATCTGGTCTAACCCTGTGTTTCTCCTCATAGTAAACCAACTATGGATCCCCAAACTCTTTGTCACCCTTCTTCAAGTCTCCCACCCCTTCAAGGAGAAACTTCATATTTATCTTGAACCTACAGCTGTCAGAGCAGGAA